>NC_081417.1:138914233-139179233 GCF_949786415.1 Peromyscus eremicus
TCTGGTCTCTATGACAGAACACGTGACATGGACAACTTAGAAGACAGGATTTTTTGGACTCACAGTTTGAGGGACCTAAGCTGTCACAGTGGAGAAGGTATGGCAGTGAGTAGCTCTGTGAATGTGGGAATGTGTGGCTTATTATGGAGCTCTATCAGAAGGCAGAGCTGGGCCCGTACTGGAGCCAAACTATAACCTGAGACCCCCACCAGTGACCCACTTCTTCCAGATAAACCCCACCTCCTGAATATCCTATGACCTCCCCAAACATTGTCACCAGCTGGAGACCCAGTGCTCAAACTCAGAAAGCCCGTGACAGACATGTCACACTCCAACCATAGCACCCCTCTTCCCTCTAGGTCTCTGCCTGCCCTCTAGCTCTCCATTTTGGTCAAGCCTGCTGGTTCCTTACCTAAGCACACAGTTATTATCTTTCTGAAAGGTCCCAGATAGGTGAGTGGTTGGAGTGGTGGGAAAAGATGGCTCTTACTCTTAGGCTCACTACAGGTGTGACTCAAGGGACCCTGGACCCATGAAATGTTACCAGAGCCACAGGCTCTTCCTCTGGAGTCCCCAGGCCACCCCAGTGGTGTTAAACCTACCTACCACTACTGAAATGTGTATCTGGGCTTCGTTAAAGTAAGATTATGGAGTTGTTCACAGTTCCCAGAATCTGAGAGGATGGAGGCAGAGTTTTGCCTACGATCTTGACCCTGCATCATTTCATGTGTTTTCTGTGTGTGTCCTGTTGGCAGCCACCTGCATGGCTGTCAGTAAACGTTTCTGCTATTTCTGGGACATCCCTGAGACTGTACTGGACATCGCGATGCTTTCTGTGTTCCCTACCTCCCCATCTCTAGACCTCTTAGCCTTTCCACATCACTATACTAAACCTTACAGACTTCCACCATTCCTGGTCTCACAATAACTCAGAGTGGATGAGCAGACACACTTCCCCTTTGGTGGCAGGAGTTGGCGAGACATAAAGCCAGCCTAAGATGCCTCTCAGACCGGGATGGGTTTGGAAACCTTCGGCTAAGAATACGGGTTGATATAGGAGAGCTGTTGCTTTGGAAGGAGATGATAGATGCCAGTTTGGGGAATGGTGGGGTGGTTGGCGTGGGAGCCAGCCTGAGCTGGCAGCTATTTTTCCTGTTTCCCTGGCTCCAGGATGACAATCTTGAAACATAGCCCAGCACAGTGGCTGGTCAGCTCAAGTACTTTATTTTATTTCTTATTCCCAATCAACAATTGCATGGCTTTCATTAGCAATCACAGCTCTGACAGGAGTACTGATGGCGAGAGACCTAGTGCTTGGCTCTGGGTAGGGGAGGAGGGGAAGGAGAGAAAGGGGAGGAGAGGGAGGGGGAGAGGGAAGGGGGGGAGGCAGGACCATAGGGAATACGATTTTAAGAGACCAAGGAGTTCAGAAAGCTGTGGGGTTGGGGTTGGGGAGACAACAGAAGCCTAGGTGAGCTGGGTGCGGCTGCAGGAGACAGCATCTATGGCCAATACTCACCCACTTCTTCCAAGCTCCACCCAAGGTCTCAGGCCAGGATGGTCTCAATGGGGACTCAGCTTTCCCCAATGTCTGCAGCTATGTGATGTTTCTAGAATAATTCTTTTCCCCCCTCCCTTCTTTTGCTCTAGAAAGGATGAGGGAAAATGAGTACATTTTGACCAATGACAACATCATCTCACTGATATATTTGAAATCAGAAAGAACAAATACAAAAGAATATATAACGTTCTCAGGAGCATGTGGTCTTGAGAGTGGGTTTTGTGGCCATCAAAAGAGCCTCCTAATACAGTGATAGTCTGTGAACCCCATAAACCGGTTTCCTGGGGGGCAAACTTCATATATTTGTAGAGTGATAAAAATGGATGAGCTAGCCGGGCGGTGGTGGCGCACGCCTTTAATCCCAGCACTCGGGAGGCAGAGGCAGGCGGATCTCTGTGAGTTCAAGGCCAGCCTGGGCTACCAAGTGAGTCCCAGGAAAGGCACAAAGCTACACAGAGAAACCCTGTCTCGAAAAACCAAAAAAAAAAAAAAAAAAGAGGATGAGCTGCAGTTGGGTGGGAGGGGGATGGCTGTAATCTCAGCATTTGAGAGGTTGAGGCAGGAGGATCACCTAAGAATCCAAGGCTAGCTTGGGCTACACAGTAAGATTCTGTCAAAAAAAAAAAAAAAAAAAAAAAAAAAAAGCCCAGCCTGGGCTGAATGCCAGCACTATTCTTGCTGGCTGGGTAACCTCACAAAAACTCCTTAACTCTGCTTCTGGGTGTTTCTGGGAAGTAGGAGAGGAAGTGAGATCCAGAAGACAAGTTGGCAGAAAGGCCCTGGAGAGGGTCAGGTCCTTTGGGCAGGTCACACAGTTACTTAGACTCTAGGCCCCAGTTTCTTCTCCAGTGTGACGGGCTGACAACAGCAGTATTTCCAGCCTTGAGTCCCTGTGAGTGCCGAACACTAGTGAATGAAACACCTATCACTGTGGAGATCGGCCAGTTAGTCCTTGCTAGGATTGCCCCCGGTAGAACTGGAAGGACACAGGGTATCACTTAAGACATCGTTCCAAAGTAGCTGAATGTCCTCATTAGAATGTGCTAATGGTGCGAACATTCGTCCTGCTCTCCCTTCGGGCTCTCTGTCACTCTCTGTTAGAAACTTAGGTTCTTGGGCCTGGAGAGACAGAGCAGGGATTAAGAGGGGCTGCTGCTCTTTCAGAGAACCTAAGCCTGGTTCCCAGGCACACATTGAGGAGCTTATGATCACCTGTAATTCCAGCTCCAGGGCATCTGAGACCTTCTTTTGTCCTCCTCAGGCATCCACATGCACATGGCATACATAGACACACACAAACACACACATGTGCATCAATACAAATAAAAACAAATATTAAAAAAAGAACTGCATATTTTCTCATCATGCTCATGGACTCAGCAGCCATGGTTTCTTACATAAGCCCTTCCTGAGGTCAGGCTGGTCAGCATTCCAGCATAGATGGCAGTTGGGCACATGAACCCCGACCCCTAGCTGAGGAGCTGTTGATAGCGGCTGCAAGGGCCAGAGGGAGTCCATTTTGGAGAATGATAATGATTAAAATATATTGTATGTATGTATGAAGTTCTCAAAATATAACTTAAAAATATATACACAATAAATAATTTTTTAAAGGGTCGGGGAAGAAATGTAGATTCTCAGGCTCTACTCCAGAACTTCTACATAGTGGCCAGAATTCTGGGAGATTGTCTGGACACAGAGTCTCAGAGCACTGAGCTAGAGTTCCTTGGAAGGAAGGGTTAGGCACCCCTCTCAAAATGTGGAGCTACCTGGAAGCTCTGGTGGCACCGGCCAGAGCATTGGCCTGCTCTGTCATCACTACCTGTCCACTTGTCTGTCTCCTGGGTTAGCCCATGGGAGCCCTGAGGGCAGACGCTGCCCACGCTACCATGGAGGGGTGATACCATGTGGTGTCAAGTTCACCAACTTTGGCATCACCTGCCCGTCCTCTCTTCCAGCTCTGCCACTTCATAGCTGTGTTGGTCTTGCTGGCGCCTTATTTATTTCATGCATCTTTTTTAAAAAGGGGGAAAATAATATTAATTTGTCTCACAGAGCTGTTGTGAAGTTTAAAAGACTGAACAAGTGAGTGCCAGGCTCTCGGGAAGTATTCACTAATAGTAACTTTAATTGTCTGGTTTCTTGTTGTTATTGTTGTCGTCATTGTGTCCCTCGGACCCAGCTCTATACCAGACACCCCTCAGACACACAGTGAACATTGATCGCATGAACAAATGACAAGAACTGGATGCACACCAATGTTTTTCACACCCTTGACATTGATAAAACTCTCACAGATATTGAACGTTGAACTCCGCTTCTGTTTGTGCCTTGAATTCCCTTAAGGAGAGATGAAGGATTAGAAGCTGACTCTGACTGTCCTATAATAATAATAGAAATAAATAAATAAATAAATAAATAAATAAATAGCAAGTAAGTAAGTGAATAAAATCACCTGCTGCAGGGGGGAAGACCAGGCTGGCCTCTGTCTTCAGAGCCTGGTGGAGCTAAGGACAGGGCTTTAAAAAATGTGGTGATTACCATTTAGGGAGGCAGACCTTCGGAGTTAAGGAAGCATGATTCAGGAAAAACAAATGCAGCTTAGTTATATTTAAGGACAAAGAGTGGGGCAAAGTTCCCAGCTAGCTGCAATGTGTCCTTTTGTTCTTGAGCAAGATGGTGTGGTGTCAGCATTTCGTCCTTTTTCACCCAAGAGCAGGAGCTGGAAGAGGGATGTGAGACTCTCCCTGGTGTGGTGGCTTCTACATCCACATTCTCTTCTTGACATAATGGCAGTGTAGACTTTTGATTCAGTGCCTCTCCCAGGCAGCTCTGCCAGCCTCCAGGGACTTGGTACAGTGTGTTAGAGACAGTAGGCTGTTTGAGGCACAATGTTCAGAGATGCTGGATGCCCATGGATGACGAAAGGGGCTGACAGTGGAAGAAGGGTAGGTCCAAGGGTCTATGCTCCAGTCACCAAGGCCAACTCGGGCTCTTCTGTCCCATATAGCCTGAGACACTGGTTGTCTCAAGAACTTGGGTCTCTCAGTTGTTCCTCTTAGCTAGCCTTGAGAATAACCATCCCATCTGTGGGCTATTGCAGGGTCTAACATATAATCCTACTACAAACAAACAAACAAACAAACAAACAAACTGAGAATTGAATGTGGTCCTGTCCTTAACTCAGCCTGAAAGACACTTCTTAAAAACTACCGTGGACTAAATTGGGGGGGTGCAGGTTGGAAGACAGGGGTACTGGAGGAATAACCACAGTGTTGTCTGTTTCCCAAGAGTCTGAACAGGCCAGCTTCTGATCTAAACCGGTCACATGCATCACCTCTTGTCCCCACTTCCTAGATGAGGAAGCCAACTTCCAGAGAGGTAGAACCAATGAGGGCACAATTTTCTTCTGTTTCATGTGCTCTTCAATATTATTGCGGAAACCTGGGACTAGAGGGTTGGATCAGCAGTTAAGAGCACTGGCTATTCTTTCAGAAGACCTAGGTTTGACTTCTAGCACCCATGTGACAGCTGGTGCCTCACAACCATCTAGAACTCCAGTTCTAGGACATCTGATGCCCCCTTCTGGCATCCATAGGCACCAGGAATGTATGTAGTATACAGACATGCAAGCAAAACACCCCTACACATAAAATAAAATAATAAAATAAATGTGTGTAAACGAATATTTGTTAGGAGCAAAACTGTTGTAGAGATCCAGTCAAATGTAGTGGGCAAGTGGGTGGCAACTTACTGCGAGAACATTCTAGAAGGGAAAGCAGATCCAGACCAAATTAAGGGATATTGGATAACTATTTTAAAAGTATTTTTTACATTGATTGATTGATGATTGATTGATTGTGTTTGGGGAGGGGCTAGGGAGAGGAAGGGGCACGTGCCTGAGCAAAGCACATGTGTAGAGGTCAAAGGACAACTTGCGGGACTCAGTTTTCTCCTGCCATCATATGGCACCTGAGGACAGACCTGAGAAGACCAGGTTTGCGGGCACATGCCCTTCCCTGCTGACCAAGCACCGGAATAAGTTCTAATTTAAAAAAGAAAAAGCCCCAGGAAGCTCTTAGAAGTGTCCAACCTTCTGACATTGTTAGATGACACTGTCATCTATAAGAACAGCACAACTGAATCACAGGAGGAAAAAAAAAACACAGAAAGAAAACTCATAACATGTGAAGCTTACGATTTTGTGTTGTGCCAGCTGGGGCACACGTGGCCGTGGGCTTCGGATTAGACACATCTGGCAGATTTGTCATGGCCCTGGAAACACGTACGCAGGGAGATGGGGAATTCTCTATAATAGTTTGGAACACCGGATCAGGCTCCCTTCCTGAAAGGTCCACGGAGCCTGTGGGAACAAGAACATGTGTTTGGCTTTTTTGAGTCTAGAGTTCTCCACATTTATTTAACTAGCAAAAACGTGTTTTCAAGTGACTTTTCCCCCCCAGCATCCCAAGTTGCTGTTTATTAAGCCATGAGACAAGTGGGGAACCAGGAATGAGCGGCATCCGTGCGGCCTGGAAAGCGTCCTTCCTGCCTGTGGTCGAGTGCATGTGCTGTCGAGCCCAGTGGCAGGAAAGGCCCTCTTAGCCCGTTTGTAATGGCTTCCTAAATTGAGCAAATAACTTCATCCGAATGGCCGTGGTGATAAGCCGGGAGGAGGGGCGGGTGCCGGAGAAGAGCGGCACGTGGGCCCGTTTCCCCTCTCAGTCCAGCAGTGCCAATAGCGCAATGGTTTTCCTTGGGTGTTTGAATTTTCTATCTCCCAATTATGTCTTAAGCCTGAGATAAAATTCACATCCACGTTTCATTCAAGATAAACCTAACATCATAATAATACAAAAAGATTAATTCCTGGGGGGCGGGGGAGATAGAGAAAAAAAATGGCGTTGGCTTAAAGAGACATCAACACTCATGATTACTGTGAAGGGGTTGCTTCCATAATACACTCATCCTCAGGGCTGATGAGTAAATATGCCGAGTGCTCTTTAGCATAAATCTGTGTGTTTGCAAGCCTGGGTACTGGCCCCTGGGTTACCCTCACAAGTGTGGCTAGGGAAGGCCTACATTTAAAGTGCCCAACCTCTAAGCTCAGCCTGCACTTTGGGATGCTCTGTAGTCTTTTCTTTCTGAGAAAAGTCCCCATGAGCCACCTAAGCAACATTAAATTTTCTCTTTTGTGATTGCGTTAGACTGTTTCTGTTAGCTGCCACCACAATCATGCTGCATAAGCCCCAACCCCAAAAACCTCAAAGGCTAATAGTAATAAACATTTACCTTTGCTCTCTTATCTCCAGTCAGTTGGAGGCTGAATCATGGATTCAATTTAGGTCTCCATTACATGTCTCTTATTCTTCCGGGGCCAGGAGACTATCTTGGGTGATTCTGATAGAATAGCTTCTATACTTCTACACTGTTCATTCTATTCATATCCCATTGGCTAAAAGAGAGCTCAGGACCAAGCCTAAGTCCTGTGAGGCAAAGAATGAATTTATTCTATGTAATCTAAAAGGGAAGAGAGTCAATATCAGATGAATAGTATGTGATGAACCATGAAGGAGTGACAGTCCATGGTTTAGGCTCCTGGTAAGGTGTGTTTGTGCTCTATCAGAAGTGCTAACCTTGGAGGCAGGCCTCGGAGAATATTTCCTCAGACACCTCTGTGGTGGTTTGAATGAGAATGGCCCCCATAGGCTCGTGTGTTTGAATGCTTGGACACCAGTTGATGGTACTGTTCAGGAAAGATTAGGAGGTGTGGTCTTGTTAGAGGAGGTGTGTCACTTGGCATTTCAAAAACTCATATCATTTCCAGTTAGCTTTCTCTTCCTGCCTCATGCTTGTGGTTCCCATGTAAGCTCTCAGCTACTGCTCCACTGCCATGCCTGCCTGCCGCCAAGCTCCCTGCAATGATGACCATGGACTCAGCCTCTGAAACTGTAAGGCCCCAGTAAACTTTCTTTTGTAAGTTTCCTTGGCCTTGGTGTCTCTTCACAGCATTAGGACAGTGACTAAGACAACCTCAGAGATGTTGTGTGTTCACCCCAGCAGTTCTGAGCAAAGAGTGCAATGAAATGCAAGGTGTGTAGGCAGCCTGCTTGACACAGCCATGAGCCCTAGCTCTGCTGTGGGCTGGAAAGTCACTCTTGGCAAACTTTTATTAGTGTTCAGTGTTGGAGTCCATTCAAGTCATAATGACTCACGCTTCTCTGCCCTCCAAGGAATGATATTACTTAGAAGGGAGCATCACTTGCAGAGGCATGGGTCTCTCCATGCAACTTGCCTCTGATGGACCATTGGGTCATTTCTAATATGGCCTAGCCATTTTCCTCAGGTTGCAAAACCCAGATGTGTGGACCATTTTAAATCCCCTTTCTACACCCTCCATCCTAACTCTAATCTCAACACATTTCTTAGAGGTGGCACCCCATCGTTTTCTCTCTGTCTTTATTTGGTCCATATTCATGGACAATCTTCCACAAAGGCATGGGCACCTCACAGGAGGGATCATGGGGGCACTAGTCGATGAACAAGACCATTGGGGTACAGTGAGTCCTTCTGCATGCCCTAACCTCTTCCTTGGATGAAGCTTGGTGGTTCTGAGGGCTTGATATTTGGGATGCTCTTTGAGTCCCCACATCTTGGGAACCTGTTTGTTCTGTAGCCACTGAGAAGGTGCAAGTGAAGCATGGTAACCAATCAGAGATGACTGAGGGCGTGGTTAAGCTGAGAGTAACCTTCAGAGTTGAAGAAAAGTTTCCAAGTTAACTGGGGCTGTACTCATACCTCAGGGGCTCCACTGAGTGAGGCAGAGCTGAGACTGGGATTCTAGGGGAAGGAGCCCTATTTGCTGAGGCCACAGCATTGTTATTTACAGTGCTGCACCTGACCTCCTCATTAACCCCATCACTGGGCACTGGGGTTTAGTGGTGAAAACCATAGACTTTGGAGCTCCCAGGCTTCTTAACCTCCCACATCTATGACCTGGGCATGTCTCTGGGACTCAGTTTCCTTATCTGTATCATGGTAGGGAGGCAGGTTCTCAGCCCTAACATAGAGTATTTCTGTAAGGATAAAGTGACCTGACCAACGTGGTGGGCATACTCTGACCTAGTGCCCCATGATCCCTACCTTGAGGTGCCCATGCCCCTGTGGAAGATTCTCCATGAATATGGGCTGAAGATAGTGAAAATGATGGGGTGCCACCTCTGAGCCTGTGGGTTCATCCTGCTTACTTTCTCTTGCTCTCTGTCTTGTTCTGATGGCAGCCATCTGTACTGCCCAGTTGCCTAGCCCACCTAGGAAGGAATGAAAGGTGGTTCTGCTTGGTAGGCGGCTAGGAACAATGCTCTCATCCAACAGCACACAAGGAATCAAATCCTGCCCAAACCCACACACGTGATCTTGGAAACACACCTTTCCCCACCAGCTCTTCACCTGAGGCCTCCATTGTGCACTCTGAGACTGGAGCAGAGGATGTGGGTGGCCTTGTCCAAATTCCTGACCCAGAGAAACTGTGAGCTAACAAATGCCTGTGGTACCTAGAGCAAAGCAAATCCTCAATAGATATTGGCTGTCTTTATTATTAACAGTCATGTGTCATCTTAGAATGCACTCTGAGAAATGCTAGTCTAGGCAATTCCATCATTGTGCAAACATTAGAAAGTGGACTTACATAACCCTAGCTGGGATAGTCTACTGTACACCTATGCTCAATGGGATATCACATTAACGCGAGCTTATAGGGATCCCTAGCACATCACTATACTGAGTACAGTAGGCAGCTTGACTACAGAGGTGTCTGTGGAACTCTTCTTCATGTCTGTCTTGATCAAAAACAACTTTATTTATTTGTCTTACAGGTTACAGTCCATCATCAAGGGAAACTAAGGCAGGAACCAAGACAGGAGCTGAAGCAGAGGTTTTGGAGGAATGCTGTTTACTGGCTTGCTCCCCCTGGTTTGCTCAGCCATTTTTTGTCTTATTTTTATTTATTTTTTTAAATACAGCCTAGGTACAACTGCCTGGGGATGGTTCCACCCACAGTGGGCTAGCCCTCCTACATCATTAGCAATTAAGGAAATAGTCCACAGACATGTCCATGGGCCAACACGATGGAAATGGCTCCTTAAATGAGGTTCCCTCTTCCCAGGTGACTCTAGTTGTATCAAGTTGGCAAAAACTAACCAACACACTGTCCAAACAGGTTTGTTCATGCCAGTATCACAGCACATACACGGGATGCATCGTACTACAGTGTTATCACGGCTCCGTTGTGGCTAGGGGATGGGGAATTTTCAGCTCCATTTTAGCCACATTGGACCACTGTCCTACACGAAACCCATCTTTGACTAAAATGGTATGGGGTGTGTGACTGTACTTCTATGTCATGGAGCACAGACAGCAGGGCTCAATTCCGTTTTATACTTGAGGAAAATGGAGCTCAAAGTCTCACAACTAAAATGCAGTAGGACGCGGGCTCTTCTGCGCTGTCTCACTCGGCTGTGTTCTGACTGTCAGAAAGACCTTATTACTCTCGGAGGGTGGGCAGGTTTCAGTGGGATGCCTTAGAGAGGGGAGAAGGGACCCTCAAGGATTCACAGGGTTAAGCCCTGGGTTGGAGAGGTGGTTTTTCAACGGGAAAGGAAGAATAATGATGGCACTTGGACTTCGAGATTGTACCTCTTCACCAGCTGCTCTAATGCCAGCACTCAAAGGTTTTACCTATACTTTTGCATCCATGCTGAGCCCAGTGGCCCCTAAAGCTATCCCATGCCACAGACCGCTCTCTGCTGTCCTGTGCTCCCTTGCCCACCAGAGCTGCAAACTTTGAGCATCCTAGGCATTATGTCTATAGCTGATGGCTGTTTTGCTAAGCAGTCAATTACCATCGCCAGGGGCTATTGCATTTCCAATTTTCCCTCTGTCTACTGAGGGACCAGAGGGCTTTCTCCCTGCTTTTCAAATGCAGATCTCCTTGCTCTGCCTTAGGCTCCTTGGCACACACTGCTGCTCTGGCTGACTTGGTCCTGTGGTCTTCTGCTCCCTAGGTGCCTCTGCCCAGTCAGCCCCAACAGCGCAGGTGTGCAGGAGCTCAGCTCAGCCACTGTCACTGCTCTTCCCATCGCTGAAGGCACTGTCTTTATAATGATGGAGGCAAAGCGTCTCTTCCAGCAACAGGCTGATGGTTGAAAGGGGGGGCAGATAGCTCTAGAGCATCCATGATACAAAGATCCTTCTGCCTTTCTCTACATACCAGAGGAAACCTCTACCATTCCAGCCAGGAATGGGGCCGACTTCAGCTGCCTCTTGTTCTTGGCTCAGAATTCTCAGCTTGTGTGGGTCACAATTTTACCTTGACGTCTCCTTAACATATAGATTTCTATTTCTTGGCCTGATTTTTTTTAGAATTTCTGATTCAGGTGGCCTTGAGAATTGGCATTTCTGCCAAGTTCCCAGGTGGGGCTGGTCCACACTCTGAGAAGCCCTGCTTCTCCCACTCTTGAGCCTGTCTGGTGTGTGTGTGTGTGTGTGTGTGTGTGTGTGTGTGTGTGTGTGTGTGTGTCTGTGTGTTCCTCCCATCATCTGAGGACTCAGGGTGCAAAAAGACAAGTGGAGAAGTTCATCCACAATGATTACCATCAAGTATTTCCTTGTTTACCCCTTGCTGGGAGCACCATCTCTCACCATGCTCCCCAGTGCTCTTGAAGGAAGGTACTGTTATTTCCCCATTTTACCGGTGGACAATCTGAAGTAAGGTCAATGACCAAGGGTGGTAGAGCAGAGTGCTAACAAGTTGTTGGTCTGGGGTGGTCCTAATATATCGTTGATTCATTCATGACAAGTACACTAAGAAAATACTACTCAGCATTGACTATATTACCGGTCCCATTTTATGTCCTCATGACCCAACAATGGGCAGGATAAAGTACATACTGCTCTTATGGAGCTTAAATTCAAGAGTGGAGGAAGAGACAATAATTGATATATTCAAATACGCACAAGATTTTTTATGCACACATGTGGTGTGTATGTTGGGAAGGGGGTTGTTGTATTTATGTGGAGTCTAAAGGCCAACCTCCAGTGTCATGCTCAGAACACTGCCTACCTCCAGTGACATAGGGTCTCCCAGTGAATCTGGAGTTCACCACAGGCTAAACAGGCTGGCTGGTGAGCTCCAGGGGTCCTCCTGCCTCTTCAACTCTGGCACATTATAAGAACATACTACTGTGCCTGGCATTTTCACTGGGGTCCTGGGGATGAACTCCAGTTCTCATGCTCATAAGGAAGCACTTCACTGAGCTCTCTTCCACGCCTACACAAGTTTTGATCAATGGTTCCACTGCGGTATACACCAAGGGAGGACTTGACTGAATGCAATCAGGGTTTTAGGTGGACCCTCTGGTAGGATATGGTCTGTGTGGTTCTTGCCTCTCTACCACGTTTGTGGATGAAGCCAATAGGCAGGAGGCCACGGTTTTTGGAGGCAAAGCAGAGTCTGGGGCCAGCATAGCCTTGGCATCATCAGCTCCACCCAATACAACCTTCCCCAAACTTCAAAGTTCCACTTCACTGAGGGATACTTCCTTTGCTGCTCTGGTCATGGCAGTGTGGAATCTTCTGGATGAAGATAATTTGACGCTTGTTGGTTAAGGGGACAGAGCTTACAGAGACACTTCATCAAACTCATTCCCAGGGCCAGGCAGTAGTTGCACATAAATTTAATCCCAGCACTCAGGAGGCAGAGGCAGGTGGATCTCTGCGTTCGAGGCCAGCCTGGTCTACAGAGTTGAGTTCCAGGACAGCCAAGGCTACACAGTGAAACCCTGTCTGGAAACAAAAACAAACAAACAAAAACGAAACTCATCCCCAGGCTGATCAGGTGAGAGCACTTACCACATAGCTTACTTTAGCAAGGAACCATAACGGAATCTTCACCAACTTGTGCTGGGTCCCCACACAAGGGGCATGCTGAAGAGTCTTCTATTGGCTACATACATTATCATGTATTATCAAAGTCACCTTCCGGTTTACTCCATCACTTATCAATACACAGTCACTTTCACTCAGTGTCAGGAGTCTGCAGTTCAGCCACTCCATGAAAGTATTGAATGGATCTTTAAAACAAAAAAACCTTAATTCCTGCGGTGTGAAACAGAATACCTGATGCTTAGTGGATGCATGGATGAATAAATGAGATATCTCCTGGTCCTTTGTTGCCCCATGCTGACCCCAGGCCTGTTCTGCCGCAGATGTTAGCAATCCCTAACACAGGGCTCAGCCTCAGGACTCAGCCTGGCTGTGGGGAGGAGGGTCCAGTTGTACCGTCCGGCTGCTTTCAGCGTGGTATCCCGAGAGGAAGAAGCAGCCATCGAGTCCCCATGAGTGACGAGCATGGCTCACTTCAGTAGTCACTAAACTTCCTTCTTTATCTATTCCCTCTCAAGGTACGGTTGCCTGTCTTAGCTTTCCGGTCGCCTTGCCTCCAGTTCCCTGCACGGATTGAGACTTTCTTTGAATCGCTGCTTTTCTAGGACCCCACGGGCCTGCCTGGATCTGTCTACTGTCTATCTCTGCATCAGAGGGGCCGAACCCTGCCTGCTGTTAGTCCAGCTGCTGGCTGCCTGGACCTTTTAGAATCACCCAGGGCTCCTGTCACTTCCTTGGATCAAGTACATGTTGGCTCCTTTATATCCAGCCCAAGGCTGCACAGGCACTAGAACCCGTCTTTCTGCTTCACCTGCCAAATTAGACTCAAGACACAGTCACAGTGGGCTCAACTCCTCTCCCTTTTTCTCAGTGGCCCACTGAGGCCTCAGGCTCTTGGGTAAAGAGGCAGCATCAGCTCTCATCATCAGTCCATGTTCTCATCTTTAATATCTTTCATGAATGACTCTCCTCCTGGGCCTAGGAGGATGTGATGGGCATTTCTTCCTCTGCTCACTCTGGGCCGAGCCCTTGCCCTACAACCCCAACCTGCTAGCAATCTGACACTGTACACATTTTGTCCCCCGCTTCTCTCCACTCCCCCCTGCACATTCCAACCAGACCCCTGTGGCCTCACTAGTGCAGTGAGCCATTTCAAACAAAAATCCAATTTTGCCAGCATCTAATGTATTCTAGCTAATCTGCTCACAGGTGCCTTTGGCAATCCCACTGAGGAAACTTGCTTAAATATTTTAAGAAGCGGTTAATGTGCTAGTTAACTGCCCAACTGAGTGTCAGACCGCTAGGGTTCAAACCCTGGTTCTGTCACTTACTAGCTCTATTTCCTAAGGCAAGGCACTAAAATTCTCTGAGGACTTGCTTCCCCATACATAAAATAAGGATAATAGCATTACATGCTCCCAAGGCTTTTGGGAGAAGAAAACGAGTCAATATATTAAAAAAAATGTTACAAAGAAAATCTAGTACATAAATAGTTTATACAGTAGGTGTAATAAAATACATATTAATCATCCCAAGGAACTTTTTAGTTTGTTCATTCATCTAAGCAAGACCTACTGTGTGCCAGACCACAAGAAGCAGTACAAAAAGATTGAGATATGTTCTGGGGTTCGTCACGAAGGAAGCAGGCCCAGACACCTACCATTCCACGGAAGGAGATTGGGGGTGTGTAAATGAAGTGAATAGGGTGTGCTGGTTGTGTTTTGTCAACACGGCACACTTAGACATATCTGGGAAGAGGGAATAGGCAAGAGTAGGCAGGTCTGTGGGGCATTTTCTTGATTAACGATTGATGTGGAGGGCCCAGGCCACTGTGGGCTATGCCGTCCCTGGACAGGTGGTCATGGACGGTATAAGGAAACAGCCTGAGAAAGCCAAAGAGAGTAAGCAGTAAGCAGCATTCCTGCATGGTCTCTGCTTCAGTTCCTGCCTCCAGGTTCCTGTTCTGAATTCCCTCCAGGGTGGATTGTAAGCACTGCAGTAAAATAACTCTTTTCCTTTCTAAGCTGTTTTTGGACTTGGTGTTTCATCACAGCAATAGAAGTGCAACTGGTACCCAGGGGGACGAGAGTCTGGGATGGAGCAGCCCACCTCAGGGATCGCTCACATGGAGACTGCCATAGAAGTCCAACTGATACCCAGGGGGATGAGAGTCTGGGATGGAGCAGCCCACCTCAGGGATCGCTCACATGGAGACTGCCTGTGGCACTGGCAGGTGTCAGGAATATCCGTCCTCAAGGCAGTCCTGAAGGAAGCGTCCCCTTGGACTTGGAGAGTCAGCCAGAAAGGGAAGTGTCTCTCCACTGTGGGCTTAGGACACATCTTCTCTCAGGGTTCCCAGAACCCATGACCACAGCATGGTGCCTCAAACAACAGGACATTTTGACTGTCAGGGTTCAGTGGGGGACAGGATGTTGGTCACTCAAGTTGGACTGTGTTTGAGAGCCTTGAGGCAGTGGACACGTGAGTCTTGGTCATCTGGTATGAGGCTCCTCCCTTCCACAAGACTTCCTTCAAGATCTTTTCCCTGTCCCTGCTCTCCATTCTCCGGGCCCGGCCCCCTCTCCTGGACATAGACCATCATTTGGCTTTCACTCCTCTTTCTGGAAGCTTCGGCCAAAGGGTAATTTCTCTCTCAGACTTTCATGGAAAAGCTCTAACTACTTCCTGCTTCTCCATGTCGCTCCTGGCTCATGTCAGATTGTCTCTCAGCATTTACTTTTCCCTGGTCATTTCCTCATTGCCTTCTTCAGCCCGTCCACTTCTGTCACCCCCATGCAACCCCACCCCCACCCCCGCCCCCCGAGTCCTTGAATGAAGTAGATTTGTCTTCAGCTGTTTCCTAAGAGAAGTTTGGGGAATTGATTCTATCATGGGGCTGATTCAGCCACCCAGTAAAGCAGTCATAACTGCCTGTGGAAAAATGGCCATATCGGCTCACACAGAAAGTTCTTGGATGCTGGACCACCCACGGAAGCGCGGCAGACAGAAAGCAGTGTCTCAACAAGTACTTTCAAACACTCAAGGACTTCATTATCATGAGATGTCCCTACTCGACAACAGACAGCTGACAGGGAACAGTAAAAGCCTGTGATGCCTCTGTTGTTAGCAAATGAAGCCTGAAGCTCAGGATAGACCACTCTTTCTGGAAGTTTCCCCGAGTGGAAAAAGGAAGGAGAAAAAAAATGGCGATTTAGGAAGTTGGAAAGAGGGCTTTGTGTGTCTGTGGAAACGTGAGCCTGTGGCGATCTAGAAGCAGGGACCGTGGGTAGGGAGATCTTGGAGAGAGGTGCATGGGGAGTGCTTGAGAGAACAAGATTTTTCAGCACGGAGGACAGGACTGAGACACACACCCTACAGGTCAGCCAGGAAGGGGGGGAAGGGAAGCTGCAGGTCTAATAAACCCTATTTGTGCAGGACTCACTGTCCCATGGTGGTAGTTAATCTTAGTTGCCAAATTGATGGGATCTGGAATTAACAAAGAGACATGTTTCTGGGTAGGTCTGTGAGGGCGCTTCTAGACAGGATTAACTGAGGGCAGAAGACCTCCCGTCCCTCCCCGCCCACTGCCCCCCCCCCGCCCCGTCCCAGAAGGTGCTGCCCTGGGTACAAAGAGGTCCAGAGGGAAAGTAGAGCTGGGCTGTCCTGCCTGCGTTTGCTCCTCACTGCTGAGTGCATCGCCTCTGTGGCTGCTGCCACCGCCGTTATCCTTTGTGCCCATCAGAGCTGGGCTTCCAACATGAGCCCAAGACCAGGGATCCTCCATGCCTTCAGCACTGGTTTGAGACTCCTGTGGCATTTGATTTCACAGACTCTCAGTCTCTCCAGCATGCACACAGCCGCTGCTGGACTCTCCAGACTGTAACATATAAACCAGCCTAGTAAATCCCCTCTGTACTATATGTTCATTTGATCTGTTCTGTTCCTCCAGAGAACCCTAATTACGTGCACTGTGCTGCCGCAGACACCATGTCTAGAACTTCACACGGTGTCCTTTCACACCTTGGACGGGCACTGCCACGCCCTCATTTTCCAGATGAAAGCTCTGAAGGTTAAGAAGGTTGTGTGACGTCCTCAAGGTCCCAGAGCTACAGCAGGGCCCAGCTGGGACTCCAGAACCCCTGTTCCCACTAGTTGATGTTCACTTTGATTTTGTGCTTCCTTTGTCAGAAGGATAACCCTTGCTTACGTCAGTGCATGTCCCTGCTTGGTGCTATATGTGTGTTAACTCATTTATTCCCCAGCAGGTCCATAAGGAGCAAGATCATCCTGCCACCCCCATTTTGTACATGGCAGGTCTTACTTCAGGTCACTGCATTAGTTACTTTAATGTTGCTGTGATAAAATATCCTGACAAAAAGCAAATTAGTGAAGGAAGGGGTTATTTGGACTTACAGTTCCAGAGAAGGTAACAGTCCATCATGGCAGAGAAGGCATGGCAGGGGGCCCATGAGGTCAACCTAGCAGTAGGAAGCCAAGTGATTTCATCTACAGACAAGAAGCAGAAAGAGAACAGGAAGTGGGGCCAGGCTATAACCCTTCAATGCCCACCTCCCAGTGATGTACTTCCTTCAGCGAGACTCCACCTCCTTAAACTTCCATAACCTTCCCGAACAGCACCATCAACTGGGGATGAAGTGTTCACACACTTTGAGATAATAAGGGGGCATTTCTTATTCAAACTGGCACAGTCACACAATAAGAAAGAGAATTCACTGTGGATGTTGGTGAGTAGACTCCAGACCTCAATATTTAACCCTGGCTTTTCTGTTCTTTCCTTACAAAAGAAGGTGGTACGAGGTGAGGTGGTTTCCCTGGAGACAGAGATGAATGTGTGGGAATGGAGTGAGGAAGGCAGGAAGTGGGCACGGTCATGCTGTAGGAGAGTAGAAGAGACATGGAGAATCCATCCTACAAAGTGTGACAGGGATAAGGGACAAGGCGGAGGGTGGGCAGGGAGACAGATTTAATAGGAGTTTTCCTGTGTCCATTTGAAGCTTCCTCCAAAGTCCTCAGCAGGGAGTTGGGCAGAGATGGCATCCTGGGCCTGAGCATGAGTAGGGTGTTCAGCATTGGAGGTGGACCTGTGGTCCAAGTTTCAGTCAGGCACTGAGAATTGTGAGGGTCTGAGGACACCACCTTAGCTTTGACCACATCTGATGGATGAAAGGAAATTTGGTCTGAAAAGGCATACCGTGACATAGAAGAGTCTGTCCATCTGAGAGATGGAGCTTACTGGTGATGTTCTTCCCCAACTGGGTTTTATCCTAAGTACCAATAAATAAGTAAACAAACAAAAATGGGAGAAAGACCTCCAAGAATGTACCCTTGGGGGCTACATGGATGGTATCACAGGGAACTTGTTGGTCTTGGTATAGTTGGTACCTGGTCACCATCCATGCCACAGGGCTACCTGGGCTTAAGTTCCCAGATGCGAAGGGTCTTAAGCATTTTAAGAAATTGAACCCTTGAGGGTATTGACTATTTGTGGCCTTTGAACTCTCATGGGGAAGAGCAGACCCTTCAGAAGAGGCTCCGGTAAGAAAGGTCCGGATTTATTCACGTGACCAACGCTGATCCCCCCACATCTCATCACTTCTTGTGTTAACTCTTTCTCTAGGAGTGACCTTGGTATCCCACCTCAACTCTACACTCCTTTTCTCTCCATCTCTGGTGACATATTTTATCGGCTTTGGTGGCATCACAAATTGCCATCTTTTTGGCCCGTACTTGACCCAGCTGTGCTGTGACTGCATATTCTTTGCACTGGTCATTGAAGTTGGCACTCAGAGCCTTCAGCATCCAGTAGCCACAGGAGATCATAATAAGCAGTGTGGGTTCCAAGAAGGGCTTGGGTAAAGTTTGATCCCATGAGCCTGTGGACAGCTGTGGACAGCCGTAGGGCAGCAATTGTTTATCCATAGTTGTCCCCTGGGGTAGAGCCTGAGGGTTTTTGCTCAGCTCTTGTTAGCTGGGAAGACAGCAGAGCTCAGCTATATCCTTGAAAGAAATCCCAGATGTAATGGCCAGAGGAAGCCTCGTGCAGGGCTGCACCCAGAGAGCTCAGAGGACTCATTAGAGCACCATCCTGCTCTGATAAGTTGTTAGTTAAAAGTCCACCTGGAGGGGCTTTTATTGCACCCCGTGGAGAAGTCCTCCCTCCTGCCAGGAGCACATATGGGAGGAAGGGTTTTATAGATGGTATAAATGGCTAAGCATTTTGAAGCATTAGTTATTCAAGCCTTACATAACGGTGCTCTTTGGCCCGTTAGACAACCAACCCTTTGCTGACTGTGTGGTGATCACAGGAAAAATGTTTGGGCAGAACCGAGGATTAAGCATTGCGATGCTAACAGTGGTAAGGATAGTAGCAAAAATTGATGGAGCTTCTAGAACCACCTGCGGTGGGCTGAGTAATAGTTCCCTAAAATATCTGGGTCCTCATTCCCAGAACCTGGGAATGTCACCTTACATAGGGAAAGGGACTTCAGACATGCAGTCAGGTACAATGCCTGAGAGGACATAGCCCTCTTTCACCTCATTTATCTCACAGTCGAATCCTAAGCATCCTTATGGGGACAAAGGGAGGAGGCACAGAAGAGAAGGAAGGATGACAAGATAAACAGAGGTGCCACAAGCCAAGGAATGTCATAGTCACCGGAGGAAAGGAGTTGATTCTTTTCTGGAGCTTCTAGATCAGTGATTCTCAACCTTCCTAATGCTGCGATCCTTTAACACAGTTCCTCACTTTGTGGTGACCCCCCCCCACCACCATAAAATTACTTCATAGCTGTAATTTTGCTACTGTTATAAGTCATAGTATCTGTAAATATCTGATATGCATGATATCTGATAGGGGACCCCTGTGGAATGAACATTGGACCCCAAAGAGGTTGTGACCCACAAATTGAGAACCCAAGAACCGATGTTCTAGAAGGAACAGGCCTGCCAATGTCCTGACTTGGGTCCTATAACTTAGGACTCCAAGTGAACCCATTTCTGATGTCTGAGCCTTGTGACTGGGGTGACTAGTCATAGTGACAACAGGAAATGAAAGCTCCACTCAGTCTCCATTAGCTCATTTTGTCCTCATCCATCCTATGAATCATCTATTATGATCCCTGTTTACAGATGAGGAAACTGGCTCAGAAGAGCCAAGGGGCTAGCTCAAGGTCACAGTTAGAATGCAGAGATTGAATCAAAGAGCCAAGGGCTAGCTCAAGGTCACAGTTAGAATGCAGAGATTGCACCGAGAAGGCCCTTAAGGTTGGAGTTAGGTTCTAGTGTAGATTATAGTATAGGCTCTGATATAGGAGAGGAGAGGTAGGTAGGATGGGGTAGAGGTCCTGATGCAGAATCTGCCAGCCTTCAAGAAGGCGATGAGCATCAGATTGTCAGTGAGCATCCCCCGTCTGACTAAGCGAGTGTTGAAGGTACATTTTTTTGGGATTCCCACCCTGGATGGGGGTTGTGCATGATACAGTCTTTCAGTGAGGGGGCAATATGCTTCTCAGTCAGAGAAGACACTGCTAGCCCCTGCCTGAGGGGGTGAAGGAGGCAGGACATCTCACCTAAGACAATAAGGGATGGAGTTGGCAAGAGCTATGAGAAATACTGGGGCCAAGGGCAAGTGTTAGAAGATTGGGGACAGAGCTCCAGTTCCAAGGAAACTGGGGTGCTAGTCTAATAGCCAACACAGACTCCAGTTGCTTGGGTCTAGGAGAACTTGGGACCTCGGGGTTACATGGATGCCCAGAGCTCCAGAACATCAGATGCCACCCCACCCCCACCCCAGTGTCCAGCTAAGCTAAGCAACAAATCTTGCAAGGAAAAGTGGACGGGTATGTGCTGGAAGTAGAGGACCCCAGAATGAATGTGCAGGTTTCACCATGCCAAAGGGTCTAGAGTGCTGACCCAAGGCCAGGAGTATTGCTGTGGGATGTTCTGTATGTCAAATATGTTGCTCTGATTGGTTAGTAAATAAAACACTGATTGGCCAGTAGCCAGGCAGGAAGGATAGGCGGGACAAACAGAGAAGAGAATTCTGGGAAGTGGAAGGCTGAGTCAGAGAGACACTGCCAGCCGCCACCATGACAAACAGCATGTGAAGATGCCGGTAAGCCATGAGCCATGTGGCAAGGTATAGATTAATGGAAATGGATTAATTTAAGCTGTAAGAACAGTTAGCAAGAAGCCTGCCACGGCCATACAGTTTGTAACCAATGTAAGTCTCTGTGTTTACTTGGTCGGGTCTGAGTGGCTGTGAGACTGGCAGGTGAGAGAGATTTGCCCTGACTGTCGGCAAGGCAGGAAAACTCTAGCTACAGAGCATTAATGTCACTGGGGAATTAGACAGGAATGCAAATTCTCAGGCCCCACTCCACACCTACTGAATCAGAAACTCTGGGGCCCAGCACTAGTCCTGCAGGATTCTGCTGCCTGCATTGGCCTGGTCTGCTCCAGTGGGATCACAGGGCTGCCCTGGCAAGGCAGCAGCTACTAAGATGTTCACCACTGCGGTCCTTTGCATGGAAGCAGAGGCTTTCCCCACTTCCAAGAGGAGAATTCCTCCCAGCAGCCAAGTGTCTCTTTTCACTAGAGTATTTGAGTTACACAGGACTGTGGGAGGAGCTGGGAAATCAGATATTAACTAGACCTTGAAATACATATTTTTCCCAAATGGTTGCGTAGTCTTTATTTAAATCGAAGGCATTGCTAGCTAAATTTGGTGGCTCATTCATAGGAAAACCGGCAGAACCTTGACTTCTGGGAGTCTCGATGATTGAAGCCATGTTAATATTAGCCGCTGGTTGAATCACAGAGAGAAAAATCGAGAGACTCATTCTCTCTAGGCAGGGATGGGGGAGGGAGCTCTCAGCTGGGCTAAGAATCTGCTAGTGCTAGTGCTGTGTCTGGGTGATTAATGGCATCAGACCTCTGTGCCCTCTTTAGCGTCCAGCTAGTGGCCTCAGGAAACCCCAGTGGCATTGGGCTTGTTTATGTGAAACAGCTCCCAGTGACTGGGGACAGGATGTCAAGCCATTGGTGGGGGTGGTAGGGTGGGTGGTGAGTGGTGGTGGGGGGTTGGGGAGCACCGGAAGATGAAGGAAAAGACAGCATTTGTATCTTCCCTCCCCAGCCAAGCAGCTGCCTGCAGCCTCCTGCACCATGAAAACATGATGAGTTGACTTCATTAGGGCCTTGTGGTCTTCCCCCCACTGACGGCTTGAAAAGAGCGCTCTCATTGGAACAGAACGGGGTACCAGAAGCCACCGGAGCACAGACATCACAGAAGGAACTTCTCAGGAGGAAATGCTGAATATGGAAATGAGGCTGGGGGCAGGTTCCATTCTCTGTTCTGGGGTCCTGGGCATGCACAGTGGTTGACATGAACTTAGCTATGTCCAGTTCACACCAAGGCAGTGTCCTGCCACAAGGTCCCTCAGCTTTCTAAAACCCAACCTGGTAGCTTGTTTTGATTTGATTCAGTCAGGTTCTCAGTATCTATTGAGCTTCTGTAAGGCGCGATGGTGTCCACAACCATACATGTGGCCCCTTTGAGACCTTTCTTGAAGGTGATATTGGTCTCCATTTTATACAAGCAGAGGCTGGCAGAGTGGATAGGTAAGTCATTCAAGGTGACCCAGAGCTGAGACCACAGCTGGAAACCAGGCCTGCCTGATCTGTGAGTCCACTGGTCTATGAGATACAGGCTTGGAAGCTAAGAGCTTCAGTTTCAAGATCCAAAGGCAGGGCTGGAGAGATGGTCCAGTGAGTAAGAATGCATGCTGTGCAATCATAAGGACCTGAGTTCAGATCCCAGTATCCACAGAAAAATGCCAGGCACTGACTTCACACACCTGTAACCCCAGCACTGTGAAGGTAGAAACTAGAGACACTGTCAGCCTGGTTCCAGGTTCAGTGAGAGACCCTGCCTCAAGGGAATAAGATGGAGAGTGACAGAGTGGGATGCCTGAAATCCACCTCTGGCCTCTCTGAGCACACAGGCTCATGAACCCATACATGAATGCATGCTCGCATACACACACATACACACATACATACATACACACACACACACACACACACACACACACACACACACACTGATAGCCACTCAGCACATTAAAGAACACAAAATCTTGGGCCTGCTGATCTTTCATTCAACAATGAAAAAAAAAACCCAGCTTCTACAAAGATTTTTTTTAAAATAATGTGCATACAGTTAAAAATAAGTCAAATACCAAAGGGCTTATTATAATGAAAAAGAGCAGCCCTTGATGTGACCATTTTAAATTCCTAGGTCCTTCTTCTGGTATTTATGTTAATGTTTTGTCTCCACTTTTATGCCAGAAGGTACTTGTTTCTTGACTTGTGAGAAGCTTTCTTACCTTTCCCCTAGCCCCAGCATCTCAATTTCATCTCAGCAATGTTTTTTACTTAAGTAAGTCACCAGGGTTTATTATAACTGTACTTCCCTTCTTGATGACATGTGTGTGGGTAATGTGTGTGTGCCTCAGTGCTAAAGGAGGATATTCGGTGTCCTACTCTATTGCTCTCCATCTTATTCCTTTGAGACAGGGTCTCTCATTGAGCCTAGAGCTAGGTTGGCAGGCAGCAAGCCATGAAATTCCTGTCCCTACCACATGCAATGCTCAAATTATGGGCATATACATCCACACTCAGTTTCTTCACCTGACCTTGGGTTCCCATGCTTGCCCAGCAAGTGCTCTTACATGTTGAGCCTTCTACCCAACTCAAAGTTACTAATTTCCTAACTAATTTTATTTGTGTATTTCCTACTTATATTCCCTGAAAGTTTTCAAGATCAATCAGATGCCTTGCCTTGTGGGGGGAGAGAAGGAGTTCTCTTGTGACAACTCTCCTGTTTCTATCCTTAGCCCCACCAGGCCCATTTCATCTTAGCAATGCTCTTTTACTTATTATTTACTTACTCATTAGTTTTTATAAATAAAATCCCATTGCAACATATCTTATAGTTCCCCCTTTTGTCATTTCTAGAGATTCTATTACAGAAAAAGGATTCTCCCCTTACATATGTTTTAATTAATCTATAAGCATTTTATGCAGCTAACCTACACACACCATCTTTGCCTGTATTTGGTCTGGAGTCACTGTAATTTGATCCTCTGTCTTCCTCTATCTTGGATTACACCATAATTTGGCAGGAGCACATCCTACAGTATTTTTTTTTTCAGAAAGGAACACAAGAAGTAATTTATCTGAGGCTCTCATGTCTGACAATACTTCTATCCCGACAAAGTTTATAATTTGGATGCATATAAAAATCAAGCCTGAAAATCATGTTTTATTTCACAGTGCAATAGTACGCCTTCACAGTCTTCATCCTGCTCTTGGGAACTTAAATAAATGCCTTTCCACTTGTTATTTTTCATACCATATATAAATATATATATATATATATATATATATATATATATTGTTTACTTTTGAAGGCTTTTATGATTTTTTTCCCCTGGTGTTCTAATAACCTGTTTGAGCCCTGAAGACGAAGATACAATTTAGTTACAGGGAATCTTGTTTTTAAACCAGATTTGTTTTATTTATGTATCTCTGCACATGTCTGCACAGGTGCACACAGTGTCTGAAGAGGCCAGAGGAGGGTGTTGGACGGGATTTGCTAAAGCTAGAGTTGCATGCCATTGTGGGTGCTGAGAACCAAACTCTGGTCCTTTGCAAGAGCAGCAAGGTGGCTCTTAACTACTGAGCCGTCTCTCCAGCCCACCTGTTCTTTGATGGTGCATTCCCCTCTTCCCTCTGTGCCTTCTCTGGGTTTCCAGCTGCTGAAGTTCTGGGTTATCTATCCAAAGGCCTTGCAATTTTGTCCATGTCTCTCCCACCTCTATCATTTTCTCCTCTTTTCCGATAGAATTCTTTTTTTGCTTTTGAAATTGCTCATTTATAAGTTAATGGTTTTTTTCCTCCTCTATTTCCTGTAGCTCTTTTCCACTCTCTTGTTTCTTCATGAACCACAGATCCCAGGGCATTTCTCTATGGCTCTGCGCAATTGTTGATGATAGTTTTCTGTTTTCTTCTTTGTTTTACACTTTACTTTCTTCAGTTCTTTTTCCTGGCTTTGATATTGACGATGGATCGACAGGTTTATTTTAGTCTTTCCATTTTATGCTTGAGTCTTTTGTCGAGTGTCTGACGATCTTTCCTTGTTCATTTTTGAAGTAGGCAAGAAATAAAATAAATAGTTGGAATGTTCATGTCTGGGGCTGAGGGGAAGAATGATCAGTTGATGGCTGACCATTCGAATAAATTACATTTACACCCCTGTGAAGAAGGGTGTGATTAGTGAGGGCATTGCAGTGAGAATGTCCACGGCCACCAGTGTGGAAACATGCACACGGTCTGTTGTTGAGTCAGGGGGACGGTGTCACAGCAGCAGGCGAAACCCTCTCCTACTTTTGTCAATATCTTTGGACACCAGGCTTCCCAGTTCCTCCAGCCCCGGCAGACCCATTCTAAGTGACACCAGGCTCCCAGCCACAGGAGCCGAGAGCCTCCCTCTCCAAGGATCCACCAGTCATGCCTGAGTCCCATAGGACACTGTCTCCTCAAGTTGCCTCTCTTTTTCAAGACTGTCCTGAGACATTTGGGCCTCTGAGGTTAGGTCCAGTAGCACTTGGGACCCGGTAGAGGAAGACAGAGGTGCCTGGTGGAGCCTGCTCCAGGATCACCTGCCCAGGTCTTCCTCACTATAGTGGGCTCTTCCTTTCCTGGCTGTGGCCAAGGTACAAATGCTTGTTTCTTCTTCAGCGAACCAGGCCAGCCTGCTTAATGGAGACAACAGTGTCCAGTACAATGGCTCCAGGGCTGTGCAAAAGAGGGAGTCATTTGCTTAACGTTTTGTAACAAAGAGCCCATTCAAAGAGTTTTCCCAAAATAAATAGTCTACTCCTGAGGTCATACCCATCTCTATTCCTTTCGGTACAAAAACTATTTTATCTGGAAGCTTTAAGCATTGGGCTTTAGGAAAAAAAGCAAGGGTCCGGAATTTTAGCTAGACCCTTTATACACATGTGGGCGTTCATATGTGGACAGTAGGCACCAACACATTAAAAAGATAATGATTTCTGAGTAGAAGGGGAAGAATGATTTTTGAAATTTTTCCATTGGAAGGAACTAGAGAGATGATTCAGCAGTTAAGAATATTCACTGCTCTTGCAGAGGACCCTGGTTTGATTCCTAGCAGCCATGTAGTGGCTCACAACCATACATAACTTCAGTTCCAGGGGATCCTATTCCTTCTTCTAACTTCCTTGGGCACCAGGCACACATGTAGTGCACATACATGCATGCAGGAAAAACACTCATGTAGTATGAATCTTAAAAGGTCTTATTAATAAAAACAAACCTGGAGCTGGGTATTGGGGTGAATGCTGGAAGATCAGAGAAGCAGAACAAGCCACAGCCACCTCACCTTACCAATTCTTCAGCTGATCCTGTTTCCTTAGACTGGAAGCTTCTCAGTCCTCATCCAGCATGAATCTCAGCTGAACTGTGCTGCTCAAAAGCCTAAAAGCTTAACCAGGCTCTAGTTCCTTGTCCTCACGCCTTAAATACCTTTCTGCTTCCTGCCATCACTTCCTGGGATTAAAGGCTCCTGTCGCCATGCCTGGCTGTTTTCAGTGTGGCTTTAAATTCACAGAGATCCAGGTGGATCCCTGCCTCTGGAATGCTAGGATTAAAGGCGTGTGTGCCACCATTTTCTGGCCTCTATATCTGGTGGCTGTTCTGTTCTCTGACCCCAGATAAGTTTATTAGGGTGCACAATATTTTGGGGAACACAGAATCAGCACACACTCACACACACAAAATAAAATAAATCTAAAACAATTCTTTAGCAAGTTCTTTGCTTTATCTGTCTTTTCAGTAGTAAATATCTGTTTTGTGTGTGTGTGTGTGTGTGTGTGTGTGTGTGTGTGTGTGTGTGTGTGTGTGTGTTAGAAACAGATGATAGTGTACATTGTTCATGTTATTTTGGCTGGATCTCTAATGAAGCTGATCAGTGTGATAGGCATGGGGACTGCCTCAAGTTGGCCACATGCCCCTGAGAAACCCTGCCACCTCTTCTATTTCTCTTTATGCCCCTGGCAGTTGCCTTTGCTGCACAGTTAAATCTTCATCATGCTTCAGCAAATACATCTATGGTGTCAAAGAAAAAATGAATCACCCAGCATTAATTCTAAAGCCCACACAGGAAAGGGGCCACTGAAATAGAAATGACGTTTTCTGGCAGGTTCCCAGGCTTGCTGCTCTGCCCCTCTGCCACCTACTGGTGGCCACCAATCCCATTTTAGAGGGCCAACCCAGAGACGCCCAGTGCCAGGCTTATGGATGGGGGTGGGAGTGGGTGGGGGGGGTGGCGGCAGAAAAGGTCAGGGTGTGTAGAACAGGTGTGACCCCAGGAGGAACTGCATGTCAAAAAGGATCATGGGAGCTGAAGCAGCAGACAGACCCCTGTGGCCTCTAGCTAAGTGATAACTGGGGCATTAGCAGTGAGATATGAGAATGAAGTGGAGCATTCAGGGGTTCCTGTGGACCCCCTCCCAGGCCCAGTGCAATGACTAGGATGGTGCAGCTTGACATATCACCCACTGCCTCAGGACCTTGAACTCTGGCATCTCATCCTGTGAAAGAGGAGCTAAGCATAGCTTCCAGACATGCGATTTCCAGGAAGTTCTAGATCACCTTAGCCTGCCAGCCTCTCCTAAATAGGTGGGCAGAGCATGGCTCTCAAGCAACCACACAAAACTGTCTGCCCATCGTCTTACCAGGGCTTCCCAAAGGGCATAACCTTGATTTCTCCCAGCCTCAGATCATCCCTGCCATCCTACAGGGGGATGTCAAGATCAGATCAAGTGTAGGAATTTTAGTGGAGCCTTATACCTCTGCTTGTGCTGGGTTTCTCCCTCCTGTCCTTGCCTCCCTCCTAGCCTTCCATCTCCTCTCTCTTCTTTCCAGGCCTGGTATCAATGATGCTGGGATGGAGCAACCTCTAGCTAACAAACACCATCAGTTCCCCAAACTAAACCCTCTCCACGCCTACCATCCCCTAACCACCAACAGCTCACTCCCGAAAGCACCCAGCTTTCTACCTGAAGCAGTTCTCCTTGGACCATTCTTGTTCCGGGAGTAGGGATTCCAGGGAGGGAACATCCCTGAGAATAAGCCTCAGGCACTGGAGAGGAGTAGGAGGTCGATGCCAGCTTCTTGCCCTTGGGTGTGGCAACTAGGAGCATGTTCTACACAATCTGGAGAGTCCCTGCGGGGCTGAATCCCTGATCACCTGCACCAGAAATGGCAAGTCTTTCATCTGGATTGATTCTCATATAAACTGTTTGCACTGAAATCCTTGTCTCAGGTTTGGAGGTAATGCAATCCTATTACCTGGTGCATGTGTGTGTGTGTGTGTGTGCACATGTACACACACACACACACACACACACACACACACACGTGCATAACAGAGAACAATGTCAAGTGTTCTATCTGAGGCTTCCTCCACCATGAATTTTTTAAATATAATTCTTTATTGATTCTTTGGGAATTTCACATCACGCACCCCAATCCCACTTACCTCCCAGTCCCTCCATTTCCATCCTCACCCTTGCAGCATGCCCCCCAAAATGCCCCAAAATGAATTAAAGACAAAACAAAGCAAACAAAAAGGCCACCTTACTCCTCCATCTTTCCAACATCTCTTCATTCATCCTAACGGCATCGGAAGCTGTGCTATATCATGCAGTACACCCTTTTGTCCAATCAGCCCCACCTGCAAAATGTTCACTGAAACGAGTCCTTGGTGTAGTTCAAGGCCTCTGGCACACCATCATCACTGGCCCCTCACTGAAACTCCTCTCGGACACCCTGCTGTTGCCCAAGTCATGGAGGTCCTGCAGTTATCTTCCACAGGACCAGTCCCTCCCTTCATACACTCCAGCAGGTCATAGATCGGGGAGATGTTAGTCGGGGGGGGGGCAACCCAAGGCCCAGGATGTAGGTCTGGGTGGTAGCTGAGGTGGTCTATCCTGGCCACTAGGACCACCTCCTACAGGCAAGGAGCAGAGCCAGCTCTCCCACACCTGTGGTGAGAGGCGGGACCGTCTCTCCTGAGTGCAGAGGCCGTCTCTCCCATGGAGCTGCATCACAGGTGCTAGCATTGCGAACACGCACTATCATACCTGGCATTTTTCTACACGGGTTCTGGAGACCGAACTCAGGTACCCTGCATACCCAGCGTGTCTACCAACGGAGCTATCTCCCAGGTCCCACTATCCATTCTTAATGGGATCTGCCTGTTAGTGCCCTTGGGCCACACCCACCACAGCTGACCTCTTTCTTTCAAGGAGCACTTTCTAGGGACGTGGAAAGATGGAGGCACAGTTTCTGAGCACCTGTCAGCTCGGGATGAGTGTTGAAAGGAATAAGAGAGCATTAAGCTGTCAGAGGGAGCTACAGCTTTTGTCCTCAAGGCAGATGCTGACACATCTTCCCTCTGTCTCTGAGGAATGCTGGCTCACATCTGATTGAGGTGGTTGGTGAAAGATGTGTAAAGATGAGGGGACCAAAGGTTTTCTCTGTCATTCAGCCATTGGGAAAGCCACACTGTCTCTCTAATGTCAAAGCCCAGTAGACTTCAAGTCCATCTTCTGACTTTAACTGGAGCCATGGAATAATAAAGACGGGATCAGCCTTGGAAACTGGCTTGCTTCATTACTCCGAGCCTCAGTTTTCACATCTTAGATGTGGGAATAGTAGTCCTGAGAACGATGTGTGCTGTGGACATGTGGAAGAATCTGGCCTGCCGGACTTAGGTTTGCTGGGCTTGGTTAAAACAAGTTGTCAGTTGATGTCACTGTGGCAGTGTGGGGTCTGGGTGGATTGAGTTTGAGGAGAGAGAGAGGAATAAGGACAATGTTCTTTCAAGGCTCCGTGACCATGGTTACACCTTCCTGCATTTGAAATCACTTGTATATCCCTCAAACTTCAGTATGATTGTCCTTTGTGAGTTCAAACTGAGAGACGTGTGTGTGCGTGTGTGTGTGTGTGTGTGTGTGTGTGTGTGTGTGTGTGTGACAGAGATTGCTTGTCCAGTCTTGCCCCATCCATGGTTCCCTAACCCCACTTGTCCTCCCAGTCCCCTCACAGTGTCCTTGGTGCCATATTCGTTCTGTTAAATGGCCAGGGTGAGTTCCACTGAAGTCTTTGGGGTTAACTGATAATGGACCATTACCTGACATGGTACTGTAATTTAGATCTTACACTTTCCTCAAAAGTCAACATGTCAAGGGCTCCATCTTCAGCTCTGTGCTATTGGGAGATGGTGGAAACTTGAAGAAACCAGCCTTCTGAGGAATTCTGAGTCACTGGGAGTGAGCCCTAAGGGGAATTGTGAGTGCTTCCTGCTCTTTTTCTTCTCTCTGTTACTTCCAGGCCATGAGGTGTACAGCCTTGTTCTCACTATGCCCTCCCCACCATAATGTGCTACCTCAACATGTGTCCAAAGCAATGGGACCAATCACGGACTGAAACCTTTACACTTCCCTTTTCTTTAGAACTTGAAAGGGTCGGGCTTTGGTCAATAGTGGTGAAAGGCTGGCTGCGACATGTATTCCTCCTCCTCTACTCCATGCCTCCGACTGCTAGAAGAAAATTCATCTTGCTTTCAGTGGCAGAGGGCACCTTTTGCATCAGTGGTCCCTATGATCAAAATTCCTGCTAAATTTGAACTGGAGGACCAGATGAGCCCCTGTCTTCATAAACTTGGAAAGTTCATCTGGGGCTGAGCTTCAGGACAATCTCTGTGATGTTAGACCAGATCCCATGTGCCCTCTGATTCCTTGTAGCCAGAGATAGCTCATTGGTCAAGGGCTCCCTATTTAACCAGGAGCTGCGCCTCCATTTGGAAATGCAGATGGCCTCAAAGTCACAATGGCTTTCTGACTCTGTGATGGTGTGAGAGTTATGCCTGTTCAGTAGAAACTATCCTTTACATTTTGATACTTTCCTGGGCTGTTGATATGTGGTGTGAGCCTCTCCCATGATGCTAGGCAACAGCAGAGAGTCATGCTCCCATCCAGCCAGATGATAATGAGGACAGATGATCAGTACTCTACAGCATGCTGTTTGTTAAGCACGGATATCAGTAGGTAAGGGCTAGTCAATGTACTTTGTTTTTTATTTATGGTAGTGGGGGGTTGAAGTTAGGGGCATATGTATGCTAGGCAAGCACTCTATCATTGAATGAAAGTTTCAGCCTACTTTTTTCTTTATAGTTTGAGGTGATCTTACTAAGTTACCCAAGCTGACCTTGAACTCTCTCTGTAGCCCAGGCAGGCCTTAAACCTGTAATCCTCCTGCCTTGGCCTCCTGAGTAGATGGGGACACCAGGCTTGGCTTCGATGACCTCCTTCTCTTCCTTTCCCATCCCCTCTCCTCCTCTCCTCTCCCCTTCTCTTCCTTTCCCCTTCTTCTGTATGGGGAGGTTGATGCTGGCTTCCCCTATCAATCCCCACCTTATTTTTTGAGACAGAATCTCTTGCTGAATCTGGAGCCCACCAATTCAGTCACACCTGCTGGCCAGGAAGCCCCAAGAATTCACCCATCTCCAACTTCCCAGCGATTGAATTGGAGGCATCCACCACCATATTGGATAGACACATATTCTTTTTTTGACATGGGTTCTGAGATTCAAACTCAGACCCCCATGCTTGGGTAGCAAACACTTTGTCCACAGAGCCATCTGTCCAATCCTCATGTTTTCAACTTATGGTCGTTCCCATTTCAGATGAGCTTCCCCAGGTGTGACCCCTTCTATGTTGGGGAGCATCTGTGTGCGTTTCCAGGTCAAGTCAACATCTGATTCCTTGAGCCCTTGTGTAACCCAAGCCTCAGTGAATGGAGAAAAACTCTGCCCCAAAATTTGCTCCCCCTTCACCTCCTGGAAGGCTGAACCAGGGGGGCTGACGGTGTGAGCCACCAAGATTTGCCTTCCAAGTTCCAGCTGCTTCTGGCCCCTGTGGAATACTGCAGATCCTAGGGAGGAAGTGAATTCTGCTTCCCTACCCTTTCCTTTAGGAAAGCATGCAAGACTGGGCCTTTGCCATCCTGCCACAAGCCAGAGCCTTTGACCAATGCTGCTGGTTATCTGTCTCCTCATTTTCATTTTCTCCCCTATAGGTATCTAGTTTATGGGAATGAAAATACCTCAATCCCTAGAAATCAGGAATAAGGAAGCAGTTTGGGCCATTTTTATAACACAACAAGACGAATGTTTCTCTGTTAGAAATTTCAATCGATTGTATTTACTTCCTTGTGTATCTATATGAAAAGCCCCCCTTTCAAGGTTTTTCTCTCTCCCCCCCTCTCTCTCTTTAACCAGCATTGCTGTGAGCTATCCCAAGGGCCTGGCATCTAGCCGGAGGATGCATGTGAAATTGGTATCTTGCTTTTTAAAACGTAACTTCTCTTTTCAAAAAAAAAAAAAAAAAAATCAATGGCCCCATTGTGGTACCTTTCCTAGACACTAGATCAGCTTTTAGTTAATAAATATCAGCTTTGACTTCCAAGTACATCCAGATATTTTGATGTTTTGAGGGATGGGACCCTGGATGAATTTCTTGTTCAAGCACCTGAGAGATACTGTCAGGTCTCTTACTTGGCTGGTATATAGGGATTTAAAGCACATAGTAGGTGCTCAGTGAATTTTTGTGGGGGGGGGTGATGCTGGCTGCTTTCTGATCTTCTCCCCATTGTAAGCAGGCACAGCCCACTATAGTTTGGAATGTTTCCTGTGCCCAAGACATGGGGGAATTGAGCCATAGCTTCACCGAGTATCTGTGTTCACCAAGGCTGCCTATGCACACAGCAGCCATAGTCCCCTTCCATCCTGTCCCTCGCCACCAATATCTTAAAAATATTTATTTATTTGTGTATATGTGCCTCAGTGTTTGTGTGTGCATTGTGTGTGCATGTACCCACAGGGCTCGGAAGCAAGTGTGAGGCCCCCTAGAATTGGAGTTAACTGCATTTGTGAGCCTCTTTCTGAGTGCTGGGAGCCCAACCTGGGTCCTTTGCAAGAGCCACAAGAGCTCCTAACGTCTTTGCCATCTCTCCAGTCCCCTTCACTGTCAGTCTTCATGTGAAGACAGAATCCCCGTTTGGGGATTTAGTGGCAGATGGATGCCAGGTGCTTCTGTGGACTGCTGTCAGGCTGGGCTGCCACAGTGGCCTCTGACATATTCCTGACTATTATGGGCTGGATGACACCAGCTTCAACATGCATCACCCAGGGTGTGAACTGGAAGGGTCTCTGCCCACAGCCCTCAGGCCATAGTCCTCCCTCAGGGAGAAGGCAGGAACCTGGGTGTCTCCATCTGTATTCTGAGGGTCGAGTTTCCTCTCCCAGGGCTGGAGCGCAAGGGGATATGGTTGGCGAACTGCGGAGAATACGAGTGAGTGTCCATGGAATGTTTTTAACTGCTTATTAATGTTTTAGTCATTATGAGAGAGAGAGGGGGGGAGGGAGAGGCGCATGCATGCTACAGCATACATGCAGAAGTCAGAGGCAGAGCCTCAAGATGACACATTTGCATCAAGAAAAATACTAGTGTGTAATATTTTACATTGTGACTTTTCTGCATTTAAAAAATTTAAAGCCCAGTCTTTTTGTTTTTTTGAAGAATATGTTAATCTGTTCCTGCCGTTTGTTCTTAGAGAAGACGACTCTGGGTTCTGATAGCACATCCCATTGCCTTTTGCTGTCGAAATGTTATTTCTTGCATGAAATGATATCAATATTTAAGAATATGCCTTTGCTTGCAGAAAACTTGCAAGTCGTCTTGCTTTTGAACTGGTTGGGGAGGCAAAGGGCTTTGGGCTTCTGCGGTTGCACATGAGGCGTGGTGGCTGGGGAGAGGACAGAAGGCCAGTATGGACTGCTGTAGGCAAGTGGCTGTTCCCACTGCCACTGTAGACATCCCACAAGGGGCTGTGGGGGTGTCTCAGTGGGGGAAAGTGCTTGCTAGGCAAGCATGGGCGTCTGCACACGACCCCTACCACCCTGATAAAAGCTAAGCGCAGTGGTATGCGCTTGGAATTCTGACACAGGGGAGCCCGGGCAGGAGGATCCTTGGGGCTCACTGGTTGGCCAGCCTAGCTGAACTGGTAAACTTTGGGTGCTGTCTCAAAAAGTTGGATGGAAAGTGCAAGGGGAACAACACAGGGGGTTGACCTCTCACCCCTAGATGCACCTGCACTCACGTGACCAAATCTACAAGTGGCCATATACATACCAGCCCCTGCACACACACATTCCAAGGAACATTGGGCCAGCCTTGCTGTGTTTGGGGTATGCACTGGGGATGTTGCACACAGCTGTACCTGTGTGCAACAGGAAGGAGAACAGAAGGCAGCTTGTAACATGCATTCCTTTACTACATATGTTTATTGAGCACCTATGATGTGCAAACCACTGTTCTGAAGCTACAGCAGGGGATGTGACTGACACATCCTCTGCCCTCCTAAATCTCGTATTACAATGACCTGTCTGCCTCAGAGGTTCACAGTTTGAGCCCCAGCAGCCCTTGGGTAGATGCTTTACCCTCTTGTAAGAACCCTGGAACAAGGAAATTGTTGCCAGTCAGAGCTTGGTTTTGCCATCTGGACCCTTTGCTCTCCAGGGAGTATGGACAGCTTGGCTTGCTCTGTTTGGTTTTCACACTTGCGTTGTCCTCAGGCCCTGATGGGCAGCCTGGGCTTCATCCCTTAAAGTGGTCTGGTATAGCAAAAAGTCCCAGCTCCAACCACAGCTCTGCTGCTGACGGCCAAGTGACCTTGAAGCCATCCCTTCCTTCTCCTCCTCCTCTTCACTGTGGTCGTAATGGCCTTGTGGCGCTTTTTTGACTGTTCACAAACTAGCCTATAGGGAAAGTACAGAGCTCATTGCCTGGCCTATATAGATGCTCAATAAATGTTAGTTGAATTGAAATCTGGAAAATAGAGGTATGGGCCCTGAGCCTAATTCGACGGCAGACTTCATTTGGCTCATTGATTTGCCTTTAAGCAATTGATTTTATATGCCAGGGCACACATCAGGATGGCGCAGGGAACCCAATTTAGAAAGCCTGTTTTATCTCGTGTGGATGTGATCTGTGATTGGAAAAGGGAGTGTTTACACACGGGGAAAGCTCAAAGTGCTATATATGGACGGCTCTGCACGCACACCTGTGGATTGGGTCTCCGTGCCAACCACAGTGGCACTTTGGTGCCAGGAAGCTCCTCCCACTTCTCCTCTCAGACTTCCAACAGAAGTCTGGGAAGCACAGAGCACGCTCCAGAAAGCTTGCGGGTGGGTTTCAGCGCCTCCTTATCGATGCTGACTCTAACACACTATGACATCCCGATATCTCAGTGGACAAGAGCTCAGAACCTTAGACCACTGAACAGCAGCCTAGGTGGGAGCAGACCCCTAGGAAACACTCCAAGATATCAGTATGGATGGCAGGGAGAGTGCCAGTAGGACCCCTGAGCCAAGATGGTGGATTTCATTGTTTCGATGCCAGGAACAGGTGGTGCTATGCGGGGACATCCAGAAACCACCTCAGGCATCATTTCTTTGAAGAAAAGCTGCCTGGTTTCCAGTGGGAAAGCAGGCACAGTCATTGGGTCCCCCAACAGGCTGGAAGGGGAAGGCTTCTATGCACAGCTGTGGATCCAGAGAGCAAGCATCAGTACCATGACCCCTGGAGATGGGCACAGGCTGAGCGTAAGTGTCCATGCATGCTTTATAGGCATGAAGCAAGCATGTGGGAGGTGGGTGTCGAGAGCAGAGGCCAATAGCTGAGGTAAGGAGGAGGAGGAGGTTACAAGAAGAAGGGGACATTCTGCACAGTCCAGCTTCTGTATGCTCCCGGCATAGGGAGGTCAAATGTCTAGCCATCGTCTGGACACATGTCAGAATGGACACAGGGGCCAAGTAGGCTGGAGTGGAGGCCCTGAAGCTCCTGAGCAGAGGCCCATGGCAGCCTCCTGGTGGAGTTGTCTCCAGCTGTCAAAGTGTGAACCCAGTGTCTCACACATACTGGTGCCAGGCAGCGTGTTCTGACGGGCTCTGACACCCACACAGCTCGTGGGTGCAGGCAAGTTCAGCTGTTGTCAGATTTATCATTGTCTACTGATGGTGGCCCTGACAAGATAAGAAGCTGGTCCCTAGGGGGACCCAGCAGGAAGCCCCCCTCCTCATCTAGACTGAGACTTAGGTGATTACCCACATTATTCATGCACAAGCCCCACAATGGAACCAGTGAGCTAGGGAAAATATGAACCATGCCTTCTCTGTAAAAACTGTCCCCTTCTCCATTTCAGAGCCTATTGTGTTAAAGTTCCTTTGCACTGGCCCCAGGTGGGACCTTGTCATGTAACTCAGGAGCTGACATCAACCCCGGTCACACTGACTCCTCCAGGGTGATTTCAGTATTGAGTTAAAACCAAGCAGATAAGTAAATAGATTTCCATCTTTGTGCTACACCACAAACAGCATGGGAAAGAACACATGAAAGGATTACAGGATAGAAACATCAATTGATCCACTCTTAAGGGATGGAGACTCGCTCTGTCAGGACACAATAGTGTCAGAAAACACCTGGGAATGGGCAGATGCTAGGACCATGAAAGCTTTGTTGAGCACCTATGAATCACTTCTCCAGGACCAGAGCATCTTGCCAGTCCCTGCCCCTCCCCATACTTACTATTGGTGAACTCCAATGACCTATTTCTATGAGACTCATGAGTCCCACCAACTGTGTCTTCCTAGGCCTGGTTTGGCATATGTCCACCTGTTGACCCATGTTATTTCTTCCTGGACACTGGTATTGTGAGCCTGACTGGGATATCCAGCTTTCACATTAGGTCTTGGTAGTAATTTTGGCATGCCCCCAGTGTGTCTAGGATAAAGCTACTTTCTTGGATGGAGGATAGGGGCGCAGGCTCATGGGACTCCTGCCTTCTTGTGTCAAACTTCACACAGGGTGACCATTATATCTCCAGAAGGAGGCAGGGCTCTGCACCCCAACATATCTCTTAAGCACACAGAACCCTGGGAAGAGAGCAGTGAGGGTATGGAGCCACCTGCTTGTGGGGTTCTCCTTCAGACTAGGATGGGATGAGATGGGCTCAGTCTATGTGAGCATGGCTTGGAGGCAGGCGGTTCTCTGAGTCCAAAGAGAACTAAGAAGATGATAGGCAGGAGGGGACACACCGCATGCCTGCCCTGCCTCATGATTATACAAATGTGACCCTGAGGGCTCTCTAAGACTTTGGTTAGGTTCAGCGGTGACAATGTCTGCCCTGCTTACCTCCTGTCATAGCCTCACGACAGGGAGGACTCATCCCAGCTCCTTTCTGCTTGCAACTCGACAGACTGCATTGGTTGCATTTTCTCCAGGCACCCTCTGGCTTGCTAATTCTGGAGGTGTCCGAAATACAAATCCTTTTACCAGTGCGATCAAACTCAACTCACTATGACAATCGCTCGCTCAATGCCAGCACTTCATCCCTCTAACCCAGGAGATCTGCTAAGAAATTGATTTGAAATCAGGTTATATCCTTGGAGTTGGGTGCTTAGCTTGCACGCTTGCCTGGGACTCCCATGTGACCTCCCTCTGGTGTGGCCAGCAGATGATAAAAGCAGGGAGGAAGCCACACAAACTCAGCCATAGGACATCCCCAAGAGGTCAGGGAGTTTGTGTGGGATCTTTGCCTGTCTGAATTCCTTTTTTTTCATGGTTCTGGTCTTTCAAGTTCCATCTCACATTTGGACCCTGGCCCTATATGCACACTTGCCTTGGGTCCTTCCTGTAGATTGGCAGCTCTCCTTGTTTATGTTTCAAAATCCAGTTTTTCTTTGTTCTCAGCTTTGAATGCTTGGTTTTGATGTTCTCTGGAGTCTCAGGCAGGGAGCACTCACTGTGAAGGAAGGATGCTCAGGTGCCTCCCCGAGCTTCCTGTAGCTCTCAGCTGCATCTCTGTAATGATGCTCTGGGCCACTGTGGCACCAAGAGTTCAGGCTGGGCTACACATGCTAATTGCTTTGGGCATTTGACATGGTGTGCTGCCTTTTGTGGGCACTTGATAAACCGTGTACCTGACAGACAACCTTATTAGTTAACAAAATTCCAGTGAGTGACAGAGATAGAAAGAAGGAGCCTTAGTTCCCCTTGGGTTTTATGAGCATCTCTAATGTAGACCTCTACTGTTTTTGTCTAGGCAGAATTTCTGTCACTGGGGTTGTTACGGTCAGGGCCTGGTCTTGGCAGATCTAACAAGCTAGGCTCAGCCACCCTTTTCAATGGGCCAACTAAGCAGACAGAGTAATAGTGAAAAATCAGAAAAAGGGGATTTAGTCAATGTGGGCACATTGAAAAGAAGAACAAAGAAGTCTTATGACCCCTAAGTCCATCTTCGGTGTTCTGACACGACGTTTAAAGATTGGTTTATTTTGCTTTCTGTGTTTGAGTGTTTCACCTCCGTGTATGTCCATGCACCATGTGTATGCAGAGCCCACAGAGGCCAGAAGAGGGCATGGAATCCTCCAGAACTGGAGTCACAGACCAAAGCCAGCATGTGGGTGCTGGGAACTAAAGCCAAGTCTTCTGCAAGAGGAACACACATGTGCTCCTAACTGCTGAACCATCTCTCCAGGCCCCGAAGTTTAGGTTTATGTGGAGGGCAGCAGGTAGGCAGAACTAAGCAAGCCTTGTTAGAGTGTGGTCCCACCCATCATCAACTCATTATTGTCTGGCTCTTGTCTCTTCTGCAGGGTGGTCTGACAAATGTTAGAACTGTGTGAAATCTCCTTTGAGGAGACAAAGTCCCTCTCTGGCTGAAACCAGGCTTCAGCACCTCCAAAGCCTGTTTCTTTGCCAAGCATGAGAGTCCTGGAGAAATACTAGTTTCTTGAGGTCCATTGTTTCAAAGGTCTGACAGCCGAAGGGAGGGATACAAGTGTCTCTTCAGAATATCTTCCTTCCTGAAGGGAAGGCTACACCCTCTTGTCATTGTTGTGGTTTTCTTGAAATAATCACATCCCCTTCTGTTTCAATAATCAACATGTAATTGAATGAACCTAGTGGCTTAAAGCCATTTAAAATGATCTTTTATGATTCTGTGGGTTTCCTGGGCTCAGCACTCTGGATGGATCTCCTCCTCTCGGTTTCAGCTGGACTGCATCACCTGAGGCTTGACTGAGCCAAATATCCAAAGTGCTCACTCATACAAGCTACAGACCAGCCAAGTTCAAGGGTTGGAGAAACCGTCTCTCAATGGATGACATCAAAGAATTTCTGACCCTTTTAAGGACTTGTTTTCTCGGTCTGTTTTGTGTTGCGAGGACAGAATGCCCGAGTCTGGGTGATTTATAAAGAATGAAGATTTATTTCTTATGGTTCTGGAATCTGGGAAACCCAAGATCAAGGGGGTGGTAACTGGCATGATCCTCTAGGATTTCACTATATCATCCCACGGTACAAGGGAGAAGGACAAGAGAGGGAGGGAAGAGGGGAAGTGGGGGAGACATACACCTCCACATTCACCCCTTCCAGAGAGACAGAGAGACAGAGACAGAAACACATGAGCTCCCTCCCACAACTCACTCATTTCTGTAGTAACGGCATTGATCCTCTCACGAGTGCAGAGTGTTCAAGAGCCAACTGCCTCTGAAAGGTTTCATTTTAACACTGCTGCATTGGAGATTAAGTGTCTAACACATGAGCTGTGAAGACACATTCAAACTACAGCATTGAACGCACCCAACTTTGGCGAGCTGTTTGGGGTGGAGGGATGCCAGTCAGAGCTCTGCTCCTTCCCCGAGTCATAGAGATGAACAACTTGTTCAGATCTTGGCAAACACATATTCTGCCCTTACTCCAACTTAATCCCAACTCCTCTACTCCCACATTGGTCCAGGAACATGCACTATGACCCAAGTGGGCTTGTAACAGGAAGAAATAGAGAGAATTGGATGAAGACAACATTATCAGAGGCTATATAAGTGTGATGCAGCAATTTCTTTAGGCTTGAAACATGTCATTTTGGAGGGAGGCTCATTAAGAACTCAAGTCTCAGAAAGTTCCTGAAACTTAGCAGCTTCATAAGAACCCTCCTCATGGGTATGGAAGCAGGAAACAGCTCCTTGGGGGAGGAGACTGTCTGACCTGTCCAGCTGTCTTTAGATTTTCACGAGCTCTCACCCATGCTATGATGGGGCTTTTCAATGACGTGGTTGCCTCCAAGCTGTCTATGCTTCTCTAAGTAACACCTTATTCATACTCCTGTACGGACTCCAGTAAACTCATTGTGAGGCCAGGAGTTAGTTAGACTTCATCAAACAGTCAGAATGCGGCCCCTACGGGTTTCTGCTGCTGAACTGACAGCTTGTTGTTTGGTGACAATCCCTTGACAGTCACAGCTAAAGACATCCTAGTTCCTCAAAAACACAGAGGCAGGTGGCTGTCAGTGTGCTGATTGGTGGCTCACAGTTAATGCTACTGTCCCCTCCCCTTTGCAAAAATGCTTTTTGTTTTTAATTCCAAAAGGAAAAAAAAAAACACTGAGACCAAGACAACTCAGTCTTGAGACCATCCCTGTCGGGCTGCTCTAGTGACCACTGTTCTGAACCACAGCATCTCCTCGTTGTTCCCAGGAGTGCTGTTTCTCTCCTTCCCACGCAATTCAATAAACTCTCTTCACCTTCGTGCTCACCTGCTCTCTGTGAGTCTCATTCCTAGGGCTCCCAGACAAGAACTCGCTGTTGACCACTCGGGTGACTGTAAATCGCTGAGTCTTTGTACCAATAACCAAGCCCTCCCAAGTCTGTTGACCATACTCCATCTCACCCAAGGAGAACACCCCGAGGTCAACGGGTTCACCAAATTGGACTTTGATGGGATTGTTACTGTGGTTTGTCATCTCTATCTGGAGTGAATGGACATTCGTTTGTGTCTTCACAGGACAACGAACTAACAAAATCTCTACTTGGCTAAAGCTGCATTAGGTTAGATTCTGATCTCTACCACCACAAATGTCCTGACCAGGAGGAAGCCATTCCTTCATAATGATGACGGCAACATCCGGACCAGGCCAGGTATGGAATCTGGGAGATTACTTCCTTCCTCAGCTGCTTATAGGAACCCAGAGGGTGGGCACTGCTGTTCCCACTTTTCAGATTAGGAAGGTGAAGTCCAAAGAGGTTCAGGTCCTATGAAAAATGAACACAGCCAATAAGCAGCGTAGCTCTGTTTTGGTTCCTTCTGAAGAACAAATCTATGTCCTATCTACTGTTCTCCACTAGCCCAGACAGAGCTGAGTTTAGATGGGCCGCACAGATCAGTGAGACAAGGTGTAGCTAGATTAGGGTCAGTGTGACTGTTGAGGATGAATGTGCCAATGGCATAGGCTGTTGTGGGAAGAGGGAGTCCTTTGGAACTTGTAAGTCACTTCCTGCGGCTCATGGTTATAACTAAGTAGCATCAGGCCCTAGGTGACTGTCATATCTGGGGGCCTGACTGCCCCTTTCTATTTCAAATGGATCTTGGGCTCTGACTTGGGAAGGAAAGACAAGAGAGGATAGAGGGAGTTGCAAGGTCTCCTGAAGCCCCCAGGCTCTCTGTTGTATCTTCAGCTCTCCTTTGGGAGGGGGTTACATCCTCTCTGCTGCCTGGAAGCCACTGTGACAACTTGCCCAGGAGGTGGGTGTCATGAAGCAGATTAGAGTTTGCAGTTGCACAGCGTGTCAAATACAAAACCAACTTCTTCCTCACTCCAAGCGTTTCCTTCAATACCAATTACCCATAGGAGTCAGTCAAGGCCAAGTGGCCACAGCTGGCATTTGTGCAAGACAGTGAAGGAAGCATTTATTTCTCTCAGACTTACTGAGAACCCATCATGGATCAGGTTTGACCCATCGGAAACCCTTACCAGATACCAGGGATGATGGATAATCTCTTCACTAGGCTGCCTACTCTTTGGTCCTGGGCAAGAATTATGCAGGATTTAGTTTGTTTCCTGATGGAAATGGACTCGAGGCCTCAGTGCAATAAACCAGGAAACACACATGGGCAGAAGCAGCAAGAACCCAGTGTCGCACAAGGGCCCCTGTCCTATGAGATCAGAGCTTTACCCTTGTGACTTCATTTACCCTAATCACTCATGTAAAGGCTCTGTCTCCAATCGTGGTCCCACTGGAGGCTTCGAATATGAGTTTGTGGAAGTTACATATAATTCAGTCCCTAACAGCCTCCTACTCTAGTGACCCCAAATGTTGTCCTGAACTCTGGAGGCCACTCCCCTGCTTTGTGTCACAATCCTTAAAGACCGGAGTTGAACTTCTCCATGACCTGGATAGGTGATTCAGATTGCAAACGGCTCCACCTTTCTACAAGACACAGTTCTGGAGCAGAGGCTTTTCCTGAACAGCTGCCCAGATCCCATCTCCTTCTGCAGGCCTATTCCACATACCCCACCCCACCCCCACCTGTCCTGTGTGCCAGTCAGGAATGTATCTAAACCTCAGGAGCTGCCAAGTGTGGTGGTGCATTCCTGTAATCCTAGCACTTGGAAGGTAGAGGCAGGTGATATAGAAGAAATGTATTACATAGAAACGATAAGATGAAAGGGTAGATTCCATAATTATTGTTGAATAATTATTATCTTAGTAATTCTATATAATACATTTCTATATCATATATAATACATTTCTATATCAGGCAGGTGGATCAGGAGTTCAAGGGCAGCCTCAGCTATATAGTAAGTTTGAAGCCAGCCTGGACTACACTAAAAAAAAAAGCATTAAAAGAAAAATGCAACAAGATCTCATGAGCCTCCTTGTGTTTCCCTGTTTCCTGGAGTGGACAAGGGAGAACTGAGTGATGAGGACACACACAGCTGGTGCTGTGGGAAGTATACCCTCAGGATGGGTTTGTTCAGCAACAGCAAGAGGTGGGAGGTGTGGACTCATCCAGGGACAAAGAAGGTCAAGTATGGATTCAGAGCAGCAGCCTCCATCAAAGCCTCCTCTCCGACTGCCTAGAGCAGGCCCGCTGGGACTGGGTGTTGTGTAGGTGGGTGAGGGCCAGGGAACTCCCCCAGGCCAGCCCCACATGAGGGCTCATGGCCCCATGGTGTGAGGACTTGCTCTGCTCTGTCACATCAGCTTCTGAGTCAACTTCTCATTTGTAGTCTGCTTTCCAGTTTCAGCAACATACGGAGAAGCAGCCCTGTGTCCACTTGTCTCCCCTGCTTAATTAAGCTGTTGCTTCTCAAGGGACCAGAAGAAAGGCAGGTCTTGTGGCAGAGGTTTTTCCTCCTGTATCCAGAGCCATACAGGTGACCAGTTATGTATTGGCATTGAGAGTCCCAGGAAGGGAGAGGTCCTGTCTTCCCTGCAGGAAGGGTAGAAACCCCAGCTAGACTCCAGCAGGCCCCACAGGAAGCCAGGATTCCCTGAAGATCTCTGAGGGCTTCCCGACCTGTCTGCTGCCTCCACTCTGTCCATATTTCTATCGCTCCAGTGTTATCTCCCTCCTGCTAGTTCATCCATTACTCATTCACTCAACGTTATACACACACAGATTCTGTCTATGAGTTGGGGCCGCAACAATGAACAAGTCAAATAACTTTCTTGCCTGGAGGCAGCTCGCTGATGAATTTTGAGCAAAGAAACCGATGATGGGAATAGGACAGGCATATGGGCTGGTAAGGAAAGGGAAGGGTGCATGGGGACTCATGGCTGGGGCGTGCTTGGCTTTCCCTGGGATGGTGTAACAATTACCATGGCGGTGTGCTTTGAAATAGTATAAATGTAGTCTCTGAGAGCCTTGAAGACCAGAAATTCCAAGTTAAGGCACGGGCTGGGCATGGAACACCTCCCCTTGCTTATGCCTGGCTTCCAGGGCTTGCTGTTGGGCCTTGTCATCCTTGGCCCACAGCTGCACCCCTGAGGCCAACATCACACTCTGTCTCACTCCCTGCGGGTCTGTAGCTAACTTCCTATTATTAAGACACCAGAGCCCATCCTGTTCCCCTAGAGTCTTGTCTAGATGACATCTACAAAGACCCCATTTCTGAGTAGGGACCTGACAACAAGTGCTTGGGGTTTAAGGACTGAATATACCTTATATTTTAGTAACAATTATTCTTTGTTTTATTTATTATTATTTTGTGTATATGGGTGTTCTACCTGCATGCATGTCTGTACCATATGCATGCAGAATCCATGGAGGCCAGAAGAGGACATTAGATCTTTTGAAACTGGAGTTACAGACAGTTGTAAGCGGCCATTCGGGTGTTGGAAATTGAACCCAGGTCCTCTGGAAGAGCAACTGGTGGTGCTCTTAACCACCGAGCCATCTCTCTAGACCTCATCCTCTTTTTCCTTCTCCTCCTTCTTCAGTACTCTTGTTACTTAAATTTTTTTCATATAATATATTTTGATCATGTTTTTCCCCTTTCCCTATCTCCTCCCAGACATTCCCTACCTCCCTACCCACCCAACTTTATTCTCTCTCTCTCCCTTCCTCCCTTTCTCAGAAAGTCCAACAAAAAAACACAAAAATCAAAACCAAACCAAAGGCAAAACCATAAATAAGTAAATAAGAAAGAAAGAAAAACAGAAAGAAAGAAAGAAAGAAAGAAAGAAAGAAAGAAAGAAAGAAAGAAAGAGAAAAAGAAAAAGAAACAAAACTTGTGGAGTTTGTTTCTATTGGTCAACTACTCCTGAGCATGGAGCCTGCCCCAGAGTGTGGGTTTTATACACAATGACATTCCATTACAGAAACCCGATTTTCCCTTTGCTGTTTGGTTATCGACTGCAAATAGCTTCTTGGGTAGAGATGGGACTCCATGTTCATCTCCCAACTCTTGGTACCGGGACCCTGTCTGGCTTGAACCTGTGCAGGCCTTGTGCAGGCTGCCACAGTCTCCGTGAATTCATGCAGACATCAGTCCTGTTATGTCTGGAAGGCACTGCTTCCTTGGAGTCATCCTCTACCTCTGGCTCTTACAATTTTTCTGCCCCCGCCCTTCCACATAGATTCCAGAGCCTTGAGTGGAGGAGTATGATGGAGACATCTCATTTAGGACTGAGTGCCCCAGAAATCTCTTACTCCGACTGTCCGGTTGTGGGTCTCTGTGTTAGTTCCCATCTACTGCGAGATGTTGTTATCATCATTATTATTATTATCCACCACCGTGTGTGTGTGTGTGTGTGTGTGTGTGTGTGTGTGTGTGTGTGTGTGTGTGTTCAGGAGTCTATTCTCTCTTTCTACCATGTGCCTTCCAGGGATTGAACTCAGGTCATGAAGCTCAGTGGCAAATGCCCTTTCCCACTGAGCCATTGTTTCAGGGATCCCTGAACATATCTTTTAGGGAAACATAATTCAACTCACAACAGGGCCCTTGACATAGACTCAGATCACCGGTTTCCTGGAGGAAGTGAAATTAACCTTTGGAAGCCAGTGGGCATTAGCCAGGCTCTCAGAGTGAAGCCCAGGGTAGGAGGGGGCTGGAATATGACAAAGGGCTCTAGCTTGGCTGGGTGGGCGGCGGAGCCAGTCTACTCTTGGAAGGAAGTATGGTTCACACTGGGACCTAGCCTGAGTAGAGCAGGCCCTAGCTACATGTTCACGGGTCTAGAGCTTGTCCTCAAAGCAATGGAAAACCACTAGAAACTTAAATGAGAGTGATATGATGTTTGTATGACAGAGACATCACCCTTGTAGCTACATGGAGAACTGATGGGAGGGGACATTCCGGAGACAGGGACACTGGTCATGATCCCAAGTATGACATTGACTTAGATCTAGGATGTGGAGAGAAGTGGAAGGATTGGGAAAATATTTATGAAGTAGAACCAGACTCTATGTCTGAGGAAGGTGAGATGAAAGAGAGATAAAAGAGGGGGGCGTAGATGAAAGTGGGGTCCTGACTTGTCCACTGTTGAGCCGTTGGCCTATAGTTAAGATGTGTGTGCTTATCTGTTGAGTGAATGACCACCTGGAGTGGATCACCTGACAGGAAAGAGATTAGGATTGGGGGTGTCTGTTACCTGGGGAATGTACGTGTACGTGGATGCTTCAGGCTCATGAAAGACACATGCCATTTACAGTGTGTTGCCCCATGTCCCAAAGACAAGGGTCTTACCTGCTGTAAGCCAGGTCTCCATCACTGTGGAAAAGCCACAAATAATGACATCATTGGAAGAATTCTGAAAGGGGAATTGTCTGGTCCAGAACACTGCCTTTGAGAAGCAGGTGAGTGTAGGAACACCCCATGGGCAGGAAGGGACTAGCGAGAAGAACTCCAGATTACCTGATCTTTCTGTGGTCATTCTAGCCCAGGATGTTTCGCTATCCTCCTTCCTCCTTTCTTCCCACCCCCAGCCAAGGCTCTAGACCAGTGGTTCTCAACCTTCCAGTGCTGTGACCCTTCCATACAGCTCCTCATGTGGTGACCCCAATCATAAAATGATTTCCATTGCTACTCCATAACTGTAATTTTACTACTGATATGAATCTTAATGTAAAACATCTGTGTTTTCTGGTTGTCTTAGGCAACCCCTGCAAAAGAGTTCTTTGACCCCCACAGGGGTTGCGACCCTCGGGTTGAGAAACACTGCTCTTGGCCACAATTTCTCCTTCCCTACCTCCTGAAAGCCTACCATGTGTGGGCTTGGACACAGTCCCTGGGGCCCAGAAGGCTCTAGCAGCTGTCAGTCCAGAAGCTCTCCCAACAGACAGCAGCTGAACAAGAAAGATAGAAATGAAGTTACATTCTGGAGGTTGAGAATTACAGAGATTTTAGATTTCTGGGTGGAAAAAAGAATCTCAGGACAAGAATTACTATTTATAAAGCCAACACCATGCAAAGAGTTTTGCATGCCTCGTCTCTGCTGTCCACTGGGCATTACCATCTCTGTTTCGGAGATGAGGGAGGGACGATGAGAGAGTTAGGTGACCCAGCCACAGTCACACAACTTACCCGAAGGTTCTACGATGAGGGTGTGGTAATGTCAAGACAGAAACTTGGATTTTTGATTTGTGAAGCCTCCCTTTCCTGTTTGATGTCTGCTGCCTGTGGGTGGCTCCAACGGTCCCCCCCCCAGGGTGTGTGTGTGTGTGTGTGTGTGTGTGTGTGTGTGTGTGCCCATGTGTGCCTGCCACATGTTTGTGGTGCCTGGGGAGTTCAGAAGAGGACGTTGTATCCCTTGGGATTGAAGTTAGTATCCCAACGGATTGAAGCGGTTATGAACCACTGACATGGGTGTTGGAGCTACCAAACTTGAGTTCTTCGGAAGAGCAATGAGCACTCTTAGCCACTGATCTATCTCTCCAGCCCCTCCAAAAGGGGACATCTTTTGCACCATGTCTCGTGACCTCATCAGCCAGAGATGTGATAGTCCTACCTCCAAATCAACAGCCAGGTTTATTCGATATTTCAAAAAATAAATAAAGGATTGCAGGGTTGCAGATGCAGAAATTATGTTAACCACGCCCCTCCCATCATAGCTCATTACCATAAGAAGTCTGCAATGCCTTATTCTGTTTTATGAGCTTTTTTGTTTTTCTACTTCACGCTCAGTCCTTGCTCCTGCTCTCCTAGGTACGCACTCCAGTGTATGATATATGGCCCAGCATACTCATGGATCCTTGTTAAAAGCTAATGCTGTTTCATGGGGTGTCTGTGTTTTTAATTTACACTAATGGCATCATGCTATAGATCTTATTCTGCTTATTACTTGTTTTTCTCCCTCTCTGCACCACATGTAACATCTATTCTCGTTCTTTGCTCAGCTACTTCCTAGCTTGAAACACATCTACTGTCTTCTCTCTTTTTCCTATCCCTTCCTCCAGGCTTCGGTCAATCAGAGAAGATACATCTATCTCAGCTACTTACTTATTCTTCCTCATGGCCTACACACCATCCTACCTGGGTGGAAATCCCAGCATGCTCTCCTCCTGAGGACAGATGGTCATTTGCAGGATCAGCAGAGCATTTTGCTGAGAGCTTGGTTTTGGAAAGGATTTAACAGGGAGAAATGGTATTGCTTCCTCTCCCCTTCACACCTGGGAAGATTAAAAAAGAAATTGACCTTGGGTTTCTCAAGTGGAAGTTCTTCTGGACTGACCATCACGCTCCATGGCAGAGTAGAAGTGGGGAAGACAGAAACTCACCAATGTTTCAAACTTGACTAAGGAACTGCTCTGGGGGGTGACAGCAGATTCCAGAAACCAAGTCAGGATCATAGATGAGGCTTCCTCCAGGGACTCTTCTCTAAGTGGAAGAGGAAACAAAGACTGGGTTTTAGGAAGCACTTCTAAGAAGCCTATGAGGAGAAAGCAGAAACTGAGGTCCACATGAGGCCTGAGCAGAAATAGGGAGAGTCACTGTCCCTACAACAGTATCTATTCACTAGAGCCACAAAAATGCTGCAACAAACCACTGAAAACTCGGCCTGTGTCACATGAGAAGTATTGGTGTAAATATTAAGGTCACTCCACGTAGTTAAAAGGAGATTTATTTAATGGCGTAACTTACAAATTAAGGGATAGGTAGGTCACAGGGTCTGGGGAAGGTGTATCACAGTCCAGCGGTGTTCTCTGGAGCTCTGCTTGATCCACCTCCACCATCCAGGGTCCCAGAACGGAGAGCACCCGCCGATCCAGATCTCGGGTCCCCAGGCGCCTCCCTTGGCCCCGCCTTGTAGGCGTGACAGTTGCCGAAGTCTCAATGGGGTTTGGAACTTCCAGATCAAAGCTGGAATGGCTACCCACTACAGAGAAGCATTATTTAGCCTATGCATCTTTGGATCAGCCAGGATTGGTCGATACAGGCTGGCTTAGCTAGTCTCAGCCAGGCATGCTACTGCATCTGTGGCTGGTTTGGGATTGGCTGGTCTCCTCTGGGCTGTGGTGGGTAGTGGCTTAGCTTCATATGTCTCTGATTTTCCTCCTGGAATTAGTAGGCTAGCCTAGGCATGCTGTCTCGTGAGAACAGCAAGGTGCAAGAAAACAGGCCCAGTCACATGCATGCTTTCCTAAGCTTTGCAGCTATGTGGCTTAGAAATGATTCCAAATTCCTGTCATTTGCTATGACGGATGTTTGGCTGTAAAGAGAACTTGCAATGTGCTCTCCCAGCCCTCAGGATTGTGGCGGTGAACTTTCCTTCCCCTGGAAATACTATATCACAGCTTATCAGACCCCATATGTGCGTTACAGGTACATCTGAGTTTGATAGATGCTCTAAGAGCTTAGGCTGTGACGGCTGTACTCTATCAGTTGCTTCTCTGAAGATGGACAGTGAGGGGCCATACCCTGTAGTCTTAGGACTCCTCTCCCAAAGCACACCTACCAACACCCTCTAGTGTCAAGGGACCTGGCATGTTATTATGGACACAGCCTACCACCACACCAGGGTCTCCTATTGGGCACAGTTTCTCCTAAGAGCCATCAATAAGGCTCACTTCACCTCAAGCTCTAATTAGTCTTCACGTTGCACAGGGCTGAGCCTCTATCCTAATGCGGCAACTAGATGTTAATGATTTTACAGTTCACTCACCATGTATGTAGAAAAAGCTCTGTGTAGACATAGACAGTGAGATTAGTGAAATCCTACTCTGATTATCTCCTTTTTGTCACTATAGACAACATTTGTTCACATGACATTTCCCATGCTTTTTAATGGCCAAACAAGCAGCATGTGGAAGGAAGGGTGTGGAAATGACAGAGGGGTAAGGATTGCGACAATCAGCATGCTTCTTCTCTCAGAACTCCATTGCTGCTGAGCCTCCTCGTTCACACCTTCCCTTCCTTATTTCATTTGAATGGCTTTTCTTTTTCTTTACCAAAGAATTCCCAATAAAGGAGTGTGTGTGTGTGTGTGTGTGTGTGTGTGTGTGTGTGTGTGTAGTAAAATGTTAATAACCCCCAAATATATCCAGATGTTACATTATTCCAAAATGCCTTATTATTTCCTTGTACACATCAAAACACAAACAGGACAATAAATATTCGCATACACTCACTCACACACACACACACACACTATATATATATATATATATATATATATATATGTATATATGCATGCATGCATGTATGTGTGTATGAATGTGAATGTGTGTACACATATAATTCTTCTGTAATTTTTCTCAAGACTTCGAGATGTAGCTAGGGGACCAATTTGACATCTCTTTTGTGGCTTCTCCTGGAGAAAAGTGGGGTGCAGTGAGAGGATGTAAGACACTCTTACCAAGGACAGATTGATGGATTCTACCAAACCGGTGAAACAATCTGTGAAGGGGGATTGTCCCCAGAAATGTCCCCAAATCACACAGCGCCGGCAGCCTGGTGAGATATTCTCCTTCTGGCTGGGGCTGCTTTCTGACTGAGGGTCAGATGGGTGTGCACCACTGGCGGGTGCCAGGGGTAGTGGTTCTCAGCACAGCACTGTGTGTCAGGTAGAGAGGTCTGAGAGGACCCGTGTGAAGGATCTGAAAATGAGGCTTGTCTCAGGAGGGAGGAAGCAGTAGACCCAGGAGTCAGAATCCAGACCGATCAAGCAGGAAGCTACCTTGAGACCTAAGACAATGTGAAGCTGGGGAGAGGACCAGGTCCATGGCTCATGGAGGGGTATGTGTGTAAAGCTCCCACAAACACTCGAAGCACTGCTTTCTCGGGTGTAAGATATGGGGTTCATATGACTCCCAGACACTGGGCAGCTCCTGGTATTTCCTCACTGGCTAAGGTTCATCGGGTAGAGCCTTCACGGGTGTGCACTTCTGAGGCTAGGACAGTAAGTACTGGAGGAGCAGGCAGCCACAGCCTCCTAGACCTCCCTCCTTTTCTGCGGAGGATGGGCAGGAGGATTGGATTATTCTAGGAACCCCTGGTGTGTGCCAACGCTGCTGCAGAGTTCCTCGTGGCCCAAGCCGCTCTCTCACCTAAACAACTCAGATTATTGGGATTTTTACAGGTGATGAAAACATACAAAAAGGAACGAGTTTGACTCCTTGAGAGCCCCTCCCCCACCACCGAACTAGAAACAAGAGAAGTGAGATCAGTTCTGGTGACCTGAGCAGCAACATGCACAATGGGACAACAGCCAGGGAGCTGTCTGAGCCCAGAGAAGCCGCTTTGGTCAGAGAGCCCACACCAAGCAGTCTGGATTAGGCAAGGTTGTGGTAACAATGACTCCAGGACCAGGTTAAAAGAGCAGCTACCATGTGGACTCTTGGTGGTTTCCATGCTAGAGGGAAAGATAATTCTAGAAAGGCTCATATAAGCAGGCAGGTGATCTAGTTCACTATTGCTTCACATGACTCCTACCCACAACTCCTACTCCAGAACTAGTCACATGGTCTCCAATTCAACAGTCCTAGAAACCATTCCCTCTATGTCCCAGAATGTGGGGGAAATGGAAATTCTGGAGAACGTACTTAGGACTGACACAGAGTGCTGGAGAATTTCCAAGAAGGAGAAACTTGGGGTGCAGCTCGCAGGAGACATGGGCAATGAGGCAGAGAAAGGGAAGGGCCTTTCAGGCTCAGGAGCTACATACATGGGAACCTAAAAATGCAAGGAAGCATGCATAGCCCCTGGGGACATCAGCAGAATTGGGAGCATAGGGTGCTGGGTGGGAGAGAGGTTAGGGTGGCCTCTTCTCTCCAGCCTTGCTCAGGAACTTGGAGCCTACCTCCCAGCACTATGCAAGCAGTAGGCAGCTTTGAGCACCACAGTGCTAGGCATGCTTAAAAGGGAAATACCCGGGAGGATTTGGGGAGAGCTATATTGGGCACTCAGCTTCCTAGCAGAGGCCTGCAGTCAGCTGGCCTCAGCCTTCATTTGCCTTCACTTCCCTAGATGATGCTTTTTATAACTCTGCAATACCCAGCGCTTGCTTTGAGTTGAAGGATTTTAAAGACCTGCTGTTGAGACTGGGATGTGGTTTAGGAACTCTCAGGGTGAGTAGAATCTTGTTTTCTGTTGGGCTCTGGAAATGATGTAGATGAATGACATCATTGATGTCTCAAGCTTGGGAGCTCCTGAGTGTATCAGGTCTCCCCTGGGGTCCCCATTAGAACGTTACTCCACGGGTCCCTATAGAACTGAAGGAGACCAAGGGAACGTTGATTTCTGATGATAGAAGTCTCTGAAGAACTGTGCATCTGAGTTCTCACATTCCAATCTCTAGATAATTCCCTAATCAACAGAAAGGGAAGAGGCCAAGTAGGGAAGGGAACAGCCCCAAATACCTTTGTTAAGTTAAGTCTTAGGCACTGTCCTAGTATTTGTTTGTTTGTTTGTTTGTTTTTGTTTTTTTCTGTCACTTTGACACAAACTAGAGTTGTCTAAGAAGAGGGAACCATGGTTGAGACAATTCTTCCATTAGATTATTTGTAGGGCATTTTTGATTAATGACAGATGTGGGAAGGCCCAGGCTATGGGGGTGGGCCATGCCACCCATGAGCAGGTGGTCCTTGGGTGTGTAAGAAAGCAGGCTGAGCAAGCCAGAATGCAGCACTCCTCCACGGCCTCTGCCTCCTCCGTTCCTGCCTAACATTCCTGCCTTGGCCTCTTGCAATGGATTATGTAAGCAAAATAAATCCTTTCCTCCCCAAGCTGTTTTTGGTCACAGTGTTTTATCACAGCAACAGAAATCCTAAGGCAGGTGCCACATTGGAGGCTCTGCCCTACGGCAGAGGTGTTTTCACACACAGTGCCCCTGTCTAGGGACAGCCCAGTCCAAGTCTCTCCTGCTTGCACAGATAAGAGTAGACCTCCGCTCTGTTGGCAGGAGGATACACATTAACATAAACATGCTTAACTTCCATCTTCTATGCACACTCCTGGGCTTGCTGTCTCTGGGGACTGTAGCATCTTGTCCATGACCTTGAAACTCTTTGGACACGTTGCAGTGGAGCAGAGCTGCACAGCCAGGCCAGCCTTTCTTTCATTTTATAAGCTGTCACACGGATACTGCCTGCTTGAGGGACCCGGGTTCTTTTCTTCTGTCTCCCGATTATCACATCATCACTGCAGTAGCTCCCCTCAAGGAAATCTGCTTCCCATTCTAGAACAAAATGGATCAGACAACTGAATGCTCTGCCTTGCTGCTGTAGGCCTGACTGTCTTCATTTCACGGGACTCTGAGTAGGACATGCCACGGTGGCCTCAGGTCCAAGCCGCTTGTATTAGTTTTATTGTTGGTGCTGTTGCTTCAACAAAAACCCTACAAAAGCAACTGAAGGTGGGATTTACTGGGGCTCATAGCCTCAGAAATTTCAGTCTGTCGTTGTGGGGGAGGCACGTTGGTGGGAGCTTGGGGTGGAGGTTTGCTCACACTGTGCCGATGGTTCAGGAGACAGAGAATGGATTAGAAACAGGACTAGTTAGTAACCCAATGCCGAGACCCCAACCCACACCCACCAGCCAGGCCTTAGGTTTCAGAATCTACAATCTCCCAAAATAGTACCACCGGCTGGAGAGCAAGTGTTCCAATGCAAGAGCCAGTAGAGAGCATTTTCCATCCAAACTGTAACACTTTATGTAATGTTAACACGACTAGAAAGCCCCAATAAAGCTGATGTTGGGATCCCCCCTAGGCAAGGCTTGTTCCCTTTCTAGAATTCAGGGGGGAGGAAGGAGAAACAGCCAGCCCTTTAATCACTGGCTTGGAGCATGATTCTTGAGTTCTTGCAAACTGCAGGGTTTCTGTCTTCTCTAACGGTTCCTGGTCTTCTACCCATAATCACGGCCAGACAGTCTGGGAGTGGGAATGAGAAACACCGGAGCCTCTAGCAAGACTGAAGGGTGATTAGAGGAAGAGGGTTCGAAAGAAGGGCCCCGTGAGAATACTAAAAGGTTTTAAGTCACAGATGATGCCTGGAACAAGGGTGCATTCAGCAGCATTTGCCAGGGAAAGCAGAACCAGGAGATTTACTGGAAGGAACTGGCTGACATGACTGTGTGGTTGGCAAAGCATGCCCAAAGCCCTCAGTTTGGACTGTCGGGAAGGCTGGGCCAGAGCTCTGAGCTATGTGAAGCTATTGCCCATAAATGGGCACTTGCTTTCCTCAAAGAAGCTCCAACTCTGGCCCAAAGGCCTTTCAACTAGTCATATCAGGTATATCCAAATTCTCTGGTAATTTCCCTTACTTCCAGTCAACTGAGCATAAACTTAAATCACACCAACTGAGTACCTCAACAGCCACTGCTGTTGTTTGACTAAGCAACTGGATGGCAACCTGCTTGAGAGACACACGACCACTTTAGGGGCCTTGGTCCATTGTCTAGGTAGGAGAGATCTTGATACCTTAAGATGTGAGGCCCCACTTCCCACCCCCTCTGCCCCAAGCCTCTTGCATCATGCGTATTTCCATGGGAGCATAGAGCTCCAGCTGCTGCATCTCAGCCTTGAGGGTAACAAGAATCCTGGAGACCAAGTGTGTCTCATTCCTTACCAGCCTTCACAGAGGCCCAAAGGGGGGTGGTTTGTAGTCTTTAGGCAGACACTTGGTTACACCATTGCCTCAGGTGTAACATGGGGATTCTTATACACACTTCAGAGGGTGTTCTTGAGGGTTAAATGTGCCTGCAGGGACATGTCGTCTATAAGCAGATGGGTGTCTGGGGGTTCCTTTCTGATAGAGTATGTAGGGTAATTTATAGAGCCAGCCTCCAGGTTGAGAATCTTTACTAAAGGGAATGTGCTCATCCCCTCTCACTGTTCACTCATCTATGATTTTCTTAGCAGGATAGATTCTAGCATCACAATAACAAAACCCAACTTTTAAATGCATGAAGCAGTGTTCTAGAAAGTTATGTGGAGCTATTTCAAGAAGTGTGGTAGAAATGACATTTATGTGACTGGTTCCCTACATAATCTCACAAAACGCCCACTCCTCTTCTCACATCTAACTGGAATGTTCCCTGTTTGGCAAAGGCTGCCCTCAAGTCCCTGGGCCTGGTGTGTGCTTCAATCCTAAGATGACCAGTGATGACAGATGTCCAAACACGGAGTCAGTCACTTGCTGCCTGGCTCAGCCACCCACCACCCACCTCTCACCTCCAACCACTATCCCCAAATACTCACCGGGCATCTGTATTCCTGCCTGGGAAGTGTATTTGGAGTCATGTCATTTTTGGTGAGTGTGATGAGGGGGATCTAGACACCTGTTCCCTTCACACCTATGGTCTGTTGCATCTGAGGAATGAGCCCCTGGGGACCTAGAGGAGTATAGAAGTACAACTCCCTCCTTTCCACAGGAGGTCCACCATGCCTCAGTCACTAGGCCTGGGCTCGCCTCAGCTCCTCTCTGATATAATACTAACAGCCACTGTCATTTATGTCTGCAGTCTCTTTTCTAGGGACTTGGAATTTATTAATTTACATAACCCTCCTAAACTCTCTGCATAGGCACCATTATCCTTCACAATGCGCAGATGGTAGAGCTGAGTCTGGCAGACATGTTCAGAGTCACACAGGTTGGGAAGTGACTGGGCGAGTTTGTAAACCTAGGTCCGTCTGCCATTCCTACCCCTGCCACATACACTCAATGCTCTTAAGAGAGATGACGCTTGGTTCTGATGTGTGTGACTTGGAAGTTTCTGATCTTAGCTGCAGGTCAGCACCCCAGTTAGCATCCTGGCTTGTCCCTTGCCCCTGCCCTCCTGTATCAGTCACTCCCAGTCCTCAGCCCTGAAGGGATGCATGGGATGGAACCCACCTGGCAGCCAAGCCCACAGTGAGCTGTGGCGTCTGGTGCGGTCTCGTGTTTCCTCTTCCACAGCATGGGTTGTGCCTCTGCCTTTGCGCTCCTCTGTGAACATCCATAAGGCAGACCCTGAATGGCATTTGTCTTCTTTTCCTCAGATGCTAATTCAAAGGAACGGATTGAAGTGTGAACAGGTCTGCAGCATCAGTGGGAAACCTCTTCTGAGGGACAGGCACGAATGGAGCCAGTGGGAAAGTTGGGGCTGGGGGGGGGGGCTGCTTATAGAGACCTGGCTGAGCCCCATAGCTGCTGTCTGAGAAAAGATTGAAGAACATTCTGGGTTTGCCTTGAGAGATGGGCATGGAAGCTAAGGAAGACATGCCAGGGCCACAGTCCTCCCAGAGCTGTGCAGCAATGCTAACAGGGCCACCATGTGCTTCTTCTGGCTCAGGGTCACAGGTCCTGATGCCACTGCTGTTTACACTTATTGAAATTCAGTTCTGGAACCCGGTGCCTGTGGTGTGACACCTTGCACAGCTTTGGTGCAGTGGGAAGGGGCTTGGACCTGCCTCGGCTCAGTGTGCTGGGCTCTGCTGACTCCCCATGGGAGACTTCGATTTGGGGGATGTGGGGATGTGGGGTGGCTTTGGAAAGAGGGCTGAAGGGTGGGAGGAGGGAGGAGCAGGGGTCTGTGGACAGCATGTGGAGTGAGTAGAAAATTTCTTAATAAAGAAAAAAAAAAGAAATTCACTTGTCTTTGCAGGGAAACAACGACAGAGATACAAAGAGTAACACCTTTAAAGCTCGGAGGGAGAAAATGGGGGAGGAACAAAAGACAGCCAGGGAGAGAGAGAAAAGAGCTAAGAAGAGAAAGGGGTGGGGTGGGGATGAGACGAAATCAGATGAGATGAAATGTGCGGGAGCAATGACATGGAGAGAGAGGAGGGATCATGTTTGGAAAAGAAACCTCAAGAGGCTCCATGGCCAGGACGTTCTAACCAAAGAGCACAGGCTGCTGGTTGGAATTGCATCTCCATACGTCTTCAGGCTCTCTTCTTTGCTTCCTGTAAAATGGGCCAGAGCAAGCATATCTCTAAACTGAGCCCCAGGGGGATCTAGGGTTGATCTCAACGGAATGTTCCTTCCCCCAGAATGTCATAAATCTTGTCGCGTTGTTTTGCCAAATGTAAGAGAGCCTTTGGACTGAGCTAGAGAAAGAGTGGTTTGCAGGAGGCTGTGGAAGGCAGGGTAGCTGCACACAGCTTGCAGCTCAGGGCTGACTGGAGGAGGGCTAACTGGCTCTGTGGGTGGGCTGTGTGAGATGGGGCGTCTCCTCAGCAGGGGCGGCACTTTGAAAGAAAGTGCAGTGTGAACAGCTGTGAGCAAATGCCTGGGCCTCTCAAAATTCCCGAGGACCCCAACGAACTTTTGTTTACATTGAAAAATCCATTACTATTGATCACACCGGAAAATCAACCGAGAATGTTTTAAGACACAAGAACACAGTGCATGAAGCCCCGAGGAAGCGACATCACGGGAGAGGAACAGGGAAAGCAATAGAGCTTAAGGACCACGCTGGAAGAGTTTAAGTTTAGGTCTCTCACATACCCACACGCTCCTGGACCACAGTTTGAGCACATGTGTCCTGGAGGCAGAGTGTTGCATAGGATGGAAATCCTGCTCTAACTCCTCAAGACCTCAGATGAGATGGGGGCCCCACGCAATCAAAGCTACAGCTGGCCGCTGCCTTGAGCTATGTGCTTTGGCAGCTCAAACCACCCAGAGTGGTTCACCTAGCCAGAGGAACCAAGATCAGAGGGCCCTGGGGAAGATATAATGGTTAGGAATATTTAGAAACCTCAAGGAGGGTCCATGCGAACTGGGAAATTAGACTCATCTAATTGTTTCCAGGTGAGAAATAGAACAGTCCCCAAAGCCCTGGAACCATGGCAGTATCACCTACATTCTCCCTATGACGTCAGTGTCAAGCCCAGCCCCACCAGCCCCGCCCTTTTCCCTAGTATGGGAAAAAAATAAGAAGCCCAGCAATCAACACAAAATGTCAATTTTTTTTAAACCTAAGGAATAGCTGTAATTTGCAAGGAGCCAGAATGCAATTAGCATACACTTGTTAGAAGGGGCAGGCTCTGAGAGAGACACCCCCCACCCCCACTTCCCACATTGCATCATCTTAGGAGTGGGTTCATTCCCCTTGTCTGGTGTGCTTTCTGCCCTGCTGATGGCCAAAGTGAAAGGAGAAGGAGGTCTGAGGAGTGTGGGAGCAGCACAGCAGGGCCTTGAGGGTCCTCGTGGAGGAGAGAGGGGAGCTGAGCGCTTGCCTGGGACCTTTTTACTTGGAACAAGGTGAAATGAGGGTTCCAGCCTAGGGTTCTCCAGTCCCTGGACATGGCCGCACTTCTGTAACCTTGTTTCCTGGGTCACAAGTGCTTCAGGGCAGAAGGCAAGCAAACTGGGGCAGATGGTAAATAATAACTGTGTTAACTTGGTATAGAGATGAGGCCCTCGGGGGAGATGGGGAATTATGGCTTCCTAGGCAGGGCGGGAGTGGCCTTTAAATGGCGTCTGCTAGCACACGGTGCTCAGCAGCGTGACATTTGTCTACAATTGCCATTGCTTGCTGTGTCCTTACTCCTGCCTTCTCTGACCTTGAGGGTGCCCCTGGATTTTGCCCCCTGAACCTGTTCTTTTTATGATGGCTGTTGTGAGAGGCTCAGCCACCCCTGGGGGAACCCCTGACTCCCTGTGTGGGAGGGAGTTCCTCCCAGACCCCTCATGGGAGCACACAGCCCAGCTGGATCCCCTTCTCTGAGTTTCATTAAAGGACACAAAACTGCTCCTTGAATGAATATCACCCGAAGCACAGTTTTCATTTGGCTCTCTCTCTCCGTTTAAAATTTATACAGTGCAGAGCATTTTCCCCTTGCCGGAGGATGAAATTTCTGTCTTGGGCAGGTCCCATAATTTTCTCCTGGCTTTTAGGTAATAAAAAAGAGCTCTGGTCACTTTAAACCACAAATACAGTCTCCATTCAGTAATTAAAATGTTCCCGTCCTAGATAATAACAATTCTGAACCTGTTTTACTCCCCGCTAAAGGGATCCTTTGCTGGGGGAGACAGGCTGGGTCTTTATCTGGCTTCTGACTCCAGCATCTCTCCCTTTGAGGCAGAACCGAGGACATGTGGGGTCTGTGACATTTTCAGAACTTGGGGAAGGAGATGTCTGGTTACTTGGGTCCAACCAGCCTTACTCAGGTCCCTGGGGCCTCCAGACTCGCCTCAGCCACACAGCAGTAACTCACTGGGGTTCTTCTGCCCAGGCCTAGATGGTCCTTTGCAAAATGTGAATGACCACAGGAATGCACATGCTCCTGGCAGGAGAGAGCTGCCCTCCTGTTCTGTGACGGATTCAGGCATCAGTGTCCCATCTCAGCTACACTTTGTCTTCTCAGGCTGACAGTCAAGTTTCTCTCTCAAGATTTCAATGAGGTGTGCATATGTGTGTGTGTGTGTGTGTGTGTGTGTGTGTGTGTGTGTGTGTGTGTGTGTTCAGTGTAAGGGTTCCTACAAATAAAAGGGTCCTATCCTAGCTCTCTGAGAGTCCCATTAAGGGCTTTTGTACTTAGAGTGAAAGAAAGCACGTCGTCCACCAAACAGGCTTGCCTTCTAACCCAGTTCTTGGTTAACTCCCTCTTGTGTGTTCTTCCCTTCCCTCCCCTCCTCTCCCATACCCCCTCTTACCCCTTCTTCTTTCTGTAGGGTCTCACTCTGTAACCCAGGATAGCCTCTAGCTTAAGTTCCTCCTGTGTCTTGAGTGTTGGAGTTACAGGAATATGCTGTCAGCCCAGATTCTCTTGCGTATTCTATTCTTGATTTGAGATGACAGGCCTAAGAATTATGAACTGGGCCCTTCACAGTGGTCCGCAAAACTACTTCCGCCTTAACATCTGCCTACCGACTCATCATATACGCCGAGCCTGCTCCCTCTCCTGCATCTGTCTGTGTAGGAAGTTGCCCTGCTTCCATTAGTGGGGCTGGACCAATGCAGCTCTAACAGTGGGCTCTAGCTAACCAGCATGTTCTATTTCTCTAGATGAGGGGACTAATTCTGCCTCAGGCCCCCAATCAACTGAACAGGGGGGAAGCACGCTAGGCATTGACACAGGAAGACACAGCCTATGTTCTGTGGGAATGACCAGAAGGACCCTCTTGCATTTCCTTTATCCTGGGGTTGGAGGCTGGGCTTGGAACAGCTATCTCACTTCGATAAAAGCAGTGTGGAGCTGCTGGGAACCACCGTGTTGGGCACTGGGGAGAAGCTGAGACTGTAGAAGGATCATCTTAGTCACTAGTCACTAGAAACCAGGTCCCTGCCACACCTTTCGAGTCACAGGACCACCTTTCCTGAAGGCGGGGATCTCAGCTGGGGTGTTTGGGCCCTGTCTCCCCATAGACATTAGGTAACATTTGCTGGCTTGTTTTTGTCTTTTTTTGGGGGGGTTGTCATAACCAGGGTTAGGGATGGGGATAACACTAACATCTGGCAAGTGGAAGCTGGAAGATGTTTTTTGAAATGGATGGAGCAGGTACACACATAAAAATCACCAGGTCCTGATGCCAGTGGTGCTGAATTAGAAAGGCTTGTCTGGAATGTCAAAACTACTATCTGGACCTTTCCACAACATGAGTCCGAGTGTTTCCCTCCCTCCCTCCTTCCCTCCCTCCTTCCCTCCCTCCCTCCTTCCCTCCCACCTTCCCTATTTCTCTCTCTTCCTTTTCTCTCCTTTTGTTATCAGTTTAGACATACTGTTTTGTGACTTATAATTGAAAGACTATAAGCTGATAGTTCTTGAACTGAGGGCACCTTCCTATCCTGGACCCCCTGTGTCTGGGATCACACTTCTGGACAAGCAGACTCCTCCTGCCCCCATCTACGCACATTTTAGGAATAATGTTCTTCCCTCCTTGAATCTCCACAGAGAATCTGATCTCCTTAAGTCTTCAAGATAATAAGATATAACTTTGCTTTACAATTTTTATTGTGAACCATTTCAGATCCACAATGTGAGTGACAGGTCAGGCCCCTCCACACCCTCCGTCTGGCTTAAAGTATGTCCCTTCCCCATGGTGCTTCCCTCTCCCTCCCCACGAGAAACTTGTATGCTAAATGTGTTTGTACCTTCTTATGCATACTTTATGTTCATCTCCTCTTGATATCCCTAAACAATGTATGATGTTGCATTGAATCCTTTATACACACACATAGATGATATAATATTGTCTGTATTCTCTTGTGACTTATTTTCTTTGTTATGATTCTCAAATCCTCCAGACTGCTTTAGGTAGCTCTGGGTTAACTCAGATTTATGTGTTTTTTGATGCATGGATTTCTATATTCATTCCCATGGTGACACACAGTCTAAGATGTCAATCAAAAAGGATGCTACTCAGAAGATGAATGGGCCTGTGTCCTAGAGCACACAAAACAAGAGCTTCCAGTACATTCTCCTGGAGTGCAGTGGCTAAATTGTAGAGTGTGGGTACCATCCACTCTACTAGCCATTGACCAAAGGTCACTAGTATTTTACTCATGCTATCTGTGTCATGTAGACATGTTGGGGAACACAAACATTGCTCTTGGTTTTCATCTCTCTTAATTACCCCCAAGGTTTAGAATCTACACAAAGATTATGTGAATAGTCTCCCCAAATGTCTGCCTGCAACCCCTGCAAACCTGTGACGACTATGTTAGCCTCATAGAAGGGATCAAATGGAGAGTCCTGAGATGCGGATTATTCTGCATTATCCAGGCACATCACTGTTGATGCAAGTGCTGCTATACTAGGGAGGCAGGGAGGTAAGAGTCAGAAAAGGCTATGTGACAGCCGACGCCGAGGCTGGAACGAGGTAAGAGGTAATGCAAGCAAATTACAAAGCCCCTGGATTCTCAGGAGCCTCTGGAAGGAACACAGCCCTCCCAGCCCATTTTAGCTTTCTCATCACCAGAAGAGCAAGACAATAAGTTCGTGCTGTTTTGAGCCCCCGACTTTGCCAGAACCAATTTTAACAAGATTTGGAAATGGTTATAGTAAGCAAGGCCACCTTGGGACAAAATGGAGAGGGCGGATCTTCCCTCTGGTGGCCCCACACACCCACACTCAGGATGGAATGTCTTTGTTCATTTGGAATGCTAAGAAACACCATGAACTGGACAGTCGATCAACAGAAATTTGCTCCCTGTGGTTCTGGAAGCTAGAAGTCCATGATCAGGGTCGGCAGACTTGGTGGCTGGAGAGGGTTTCTCATAGTTGGCACCACATCTCCACAGGGTGGAAGGGCACAGACAGCTTCCCGAGCTTCCATTGATAAGGACACTAATTCCACCAGCGTCTTCTTCTCAGGACCCCTCTTCTGCCTTTCCAAGCCATCATCTCGCAAAGACACGTCCTATCACCAGTTTGCTCTGGAGTTCCTATCAAAGGGAAACCCCCCTGGTACAGGTTTTAATTTGAGAAAGTCTAGAAGATTCTTTGGGGACTCTAAAAAAGAAAATCACCGTTTTCGTGTTTCAGGCCCTGCCCAGGGTCCTCTTCCAAAGCATCTCATTTAGGGTTCATAACAATTATATTAACAATCACCACTCATTATTAGGAACTCATGATGGGTTCTTTTTTTAAAATTTTTTTTATTTTTTATTTTTTATCATGATGGGTTCTAGGCTCTTTTAAAAGAATCCACTTAACTAAACTGTGAGGCGTGGTTGTGTCCTTTGTCTTGATGAGAAGACTGAAGGAAGTTGAATACCTTACCCAAGTCCCCAAAGCTGGTGTCATGGAGAGAGGATTTGTAACCCAGACCCAGGCAACCCCATCGATGCCACATTCTCACTGTGAATCCTGCCTGCCTGATCCTAGGGGTGTCTGAATCCACATTTGTCGGCCAGATTTGCAGGACAGGGAATGTGCGCCTGCAGTTACTAAAGCGTGTACCTAGGCCACTAGCAGACCTATACAGCAGGACTGCATACCACGAGGAACTCTTCCCTAGTCCCAGGGCCCGCGTAAATATTCCTTTTCCATTTGCTGAGGTAATCTTCTGGCTTACAACATCTCCCTACTGGAGCAACTATCAGGGGCTTGTCTGTAGAGAAATCAAAATGGGTTGCTAGCAGGGTGGGGGGAGGAAAGGGAGAGAGGGAGGAGGACAAGGAGGGGGTGAAGGCGGAAGAGAGGTGGGGGAAATGCATATGCATGGAGTTTGGCTACTGAATGCCTTTACGGTTTGGTGGCTGGTTCTACCAAAGAGGTCAGACTCGTAATCTTTGATCCACTGATGAGCTCAGAGATAGGAGGGAGGGTGTGAACCAGGGAGGAAGCTTCAGCAGCCATTACCCTGGTCAGAAAAATTACTTAATTTCTCCTTAAAACATGATTAAACAGCAGCCTGTTTGCCTAACTGCAGGTAGGTGTGATCATAGGATTAGTGCCCGTGTGGTGGAATGTGACAGAAGTGAGGTATACAAAGCCAGTGTCAGGCCTAGCAAAAAGGCAGGTCACCTCTCCTGGACGTGACTCTGTTTTTCCCTGTATGGAATCCGGAACTGACTCCATGGAGCGGAGCTGCCCACCAGCCTAGACCGTTTGGATGATTACCCAAGTGGAAAGTGAACTGCTGCTTTGCCTAAGCCACTGCATCTTTGGGTGTTTTATTTTGTGTGGCGTGCGTGCGTGCGTGCGTGCGTGCGTGCGTGCGTGCGTGCGTGCGTGGGAGCTGGAGTTACAGATGTTGTGAACCACCCACTATGGGTGCTGGTTCAGTCCCTGCGCAAGGTCAGTACCTGTTCTTAACTGCTAAATCATCCCCTGTTCACCTTCTTTTGATTTGTTTGTTTGATTGTATTAGACTTCTGAGGCTTGCCACTGGTCCGAGCTCACTGTTCAGGTTAGGCTGTTCGGCCAGCGAGCTCCAAGGATCCCTGATGCTGGGATTCTAAGCACTTGGCATTACCCTTGTATTTTTTTTTTTTTAATGTGGATTCTTGGGGTTGGACTTGGGTTCTCATGTGTGCATGGCAAGCACTTAACTAACTGATCTTTCTCCCTAGCCTGGAATCGCAGTTTTAATTAGGGTTCATTTCTGTAGCTATCTTAGAGGCTGAGAATAATTGACATTTAAAGCGCACATCAACAGTGTAGATAAATTCTGTGTGGCAGGAATCTTCTTCCAGCTTTGAAAGGTTGCTGGTGCCCTCTCCCACTCCCAGGAAGGACCAGAACTTTTTATATGAAAAAAAAAAAAAAAAAAGCCTTAACATACACTCATCTCTCCCCATCACACTTTTTCTTCCTATCTCTTGGATATAATCAGTTTGACTCAAAATTTGGTGTATATAAAGCAAGTCAGCGTAAACACCAGTAGCCAACAGTTCAGTTGCCGGGGAGGGAGAGGACTCTGAGTGCTAGAAGCTACTGGGCTCCCAACCCATCTGGCTTGCTTCAGGTGCAGGCCTGCCTGGGATAGTGAGCCGGACTCCGTGATTTAATGAGATTGCTGTGGGCAAGGGCAGGCAGACCCTAGAGTGGCAGAGGAATCAGTTGCTTCCATGGGTAATTATTCTGTTTCCCACTCTTGCCAACAACTACCCCAACTATATATTGATTTATACCCCAAAAGCTCCTTACTCTGACAGAATGCTCTAATACATGTTTTATTACAAGTCCTTGCGGTGTGCATATTTTCCGCTATCCATCATGTAAATAGCAGTTTTGCAAACTCAGATTATTTATTAAATATTCATTGTGGACATTTGGCAAAGGGAAAAAAAAAGTCACCCATTTTCCCATCACCCTGTCTCCACCACTACTTTTATCTAGGTATAATCCCCATTGCTTTAATTGAATGACTGGTCTTCCTTATTTGAAACTTTGTCAAACATACTGGTTGATGTCTGGCCTTTCATTTCAATTTTTATTATTGAACTCTTTCTATGTAGCTACCTATATATAATTATAATTTTAAGACATTCATAAAAAGTGGATTGAAGCCACACATTACAGTTTATTCCGCAGCCGCTGCAGCCTATAATGGGCAGGATAATACCCATTTCTCAGAGCTATTTGCTATGACTATGCTGATAGATGGAACCCAGCCTAGTGTCTGACATAGTGCGGGCTTGGCGGATGGGAGGTGGCTTGGATCCAGACTTACTGGCTCAGAATTCCAGTTTCCTCTATACTACGCTGTACTTGGGAGAACTTACTCCTCTTTGCCAATTCCCTCAGGTATAATGTGGGGATAGCAGCCATTCCTAATGCATAGGCTTGCTGTAAGAACCAAGTAAATGCTACGTGAGTCACTGTTACTGGTCTTATTTTTTATTCCCGTCCAATACATTTGGTCTTTGTCAAAGTCTGACGATCGATTCTTTCAAGTAACTGAATTTTGTGTGTTATTGCTTTATCTAAAACTCCTGCAATAACAGCAAACAACTAAAAAATTGTCTGGTGATGATTTAAAAGGTGCTGTAGTTTACAATTACCAAAAAGCAGGCAGTTGGGGTTTTCTGCACAAGGGGCATTCATTTCTATATGAAAGTGGCCGCTTCTGTTCCTTTCTTTAATACCCTTAACGTCATGACTTTAGATGGCATCAAACACTTTGTGTCATCCACTAAATGGTTGTGCTGCTTCGTGCTTAACAATTCATGTGATATGCGTTTGCTCCTAATTAGATTCACTAAGTTCAATTTTCATATCTTACCATTGCATTATGCTCTTCTTTTGTTTGTTATCATTTTCTCTGTCTGTAGTCTCTGTACATACGTTCAATGGTGGGTACCGTGATCAGGGTTTTTCAGAGACACAGAACTAATGGAACATAGCTGATAGATGATGACAGATGATAGATGGATGGATAGGTAGGTAGATAGATATATAGATAGACTGAGGGATAGATGGGTACAGTAGAATATTCGGTGTAAGAATTTACTCACATGCTTATAGACATCAAGAAGTCCTATAGGCTAGAAATCTGCAAACTGGAAGTCCAGGAAAGCCAGGTGTTCAATCCCAGTCCAAGCACAAAGGCCTATGTATCAGCAGTGTTTATATCTAAAGCAGGAGATGATGGATGTCCCAGGAAAATTTCTCTTTCTGAAACTGTTATTTTTTTATTTTTTTGAATCAGAGTCTTGCTATATTGCACAGACTGGTATTTAACTCCCAATGCCCCAGCCTCATCCTCTCAAATAAGACAGATTACAACTGTGTCTCTTTGCCTGGTCTTCCTCCATTTAGTCTCTATTTGGGCACTGGATTTATAATGCCCAACACATTAGTGAGATCGGATATTCCTTAATATACTGAAAAAATGCCAGAAAACTCTTGCAGACATCCTATCAACAATGCCTCACTAGCTACCAGAGCATCCTTGAGTCCAGGTAAGTTGACATACAAAATTAGTTAGCCATCTCTGTGGGAGACGTCAGATGAGAGTCATCTGGCACAGAGGCTATACTGGTTAGTTTTTTTGTCAACTTGATCCAAACTATAGGTACCTGAGAAGAGAGAACCTCAACTGAGGAACTGCCTCCATCAGATTGGCCTGTGGGGCATTTTCAAAAATTGTTGATTGATGAAAGGCCCAGCCCACTGTGGGCAATGCCATTCCTAGGCAATTGGGTCTGGGCTGTATCAGAAAGCCAGCTGAGCAAGCCAGAAAGAGAAAAGCTGGTATAAATCCTCCTTTTTTCCTGCCTCTGTTCTTACTTGAGCTCCTGCTCTGACTTCCTCGGTGACAGACTTTGATTAGGGCGTGTATGCCAAATCAATCCTTTCCTCCTTGTGTGGTTTTTCCATCATTGTGTTTATCACAGCAACAGAAAGAAAATCCATCTAGTCAGCAAACAGACAAGTGCCAAGTAGTAAAGCAATGCTACTCCTACTCATTTCTACACAAAGTTAGTTAAGATGGGGCTGGAGAGATGGCTCAGTGGTTAAGATCCCTGGATTCTCTTCTAGAGGACCTGGGTTCAATTCCCAGCATCCACATTCCAATATCCTCTTCTGATTTCCATGTGCATTAGTTATGCACATGGCACACAGATATACATGCAGGCAAAACACAACCCCCACACATAAAATAAATAGTTCAATGCATTTAGTGTGCTTTGGGTGCCTTTTCCTTAATATTTGAAAATGAATCTTAGCATTTCTGTATAGGGTAATGTTAAATGTCTCACCTGAGTTGAACTTAAAAGAATTTCTTGCTTGTGAGTGTTACAAGGCACACTTAGGCAGATCTTATTACTTCAGATATCTGTGTTTTGTTCCTGGCCATACTGCATGGCTTTGCCAAGAATCTTTTCTGGGATTCATTTGCTGTTCTATCTGTTAGAAAATTGGCTGTTACTTGTGTTTACATGCAATGTGTGTATACATATGTAAAAAAGGCAACATTAATACCCATTAAGACCTTTTTGAACAGCATGTGTTATGCCAAATGTGCCGGGTTGGGATGTTTCCTCATAACACACCACCTTTATGTGGCAGAAAGCAGTTATACCGACTCCTGGTGTAAGGCTGATTTCACTCACTGCCATTGTATTTTAATACTTTCTGTTTGCATTCAAGTGCGGTGTTGGCATAGGTTTTGCTTTGTAGGTATGTCTCTATCAGATGGCAGGCTTAGCATCACATGTATTTCATAAACTACTGTGGACACCCGGGATTCTTTGATCTGGAATAGTTTGTGGACATCAGGAATAGTTAGCAACATTGCAGACATGGAAATAAACTTCAAGTCTACACGTCTCTCCATTTTTTAAATTACATCAAATGTAATGCCACGGTTAATTAATTAATTAATTAATTAATTTATTTATTTATTTATTTAGGTTTTTCAAGACAGGGTTTCTCTGTGTAGTTTTGGTGCCTCTCCTGGCTCTCACTCTGTAGACCAGGCTGGCCTTGAACTCACCGAGATCCACCTGGCTCTGCCTCCTGAGTGCTGGGATTAAAGGCATGAGCCACCACTGCCCAGCTAATTTTTTTTTTAATTTTGAAAGAGAGCAAGGAGGGGTATATGAGATGGCTTTGAAGGAGGAAAGGGAAGGGAGAAATGATGTAATTACATTATAATCTCAAAATATAAAAAGTAGTAAAAATGGTTATTTGACAGTTTCACACCTGTGTGAATGAAGTGAAGTCATTTTAAAACCCTGTTGTCCTCTCCCACGCCCCCTCTGCCTTCTCCAACTGGAATCATCTTTCCTGTCAGTTCCCTTTCCTACTTGCATGTTATTGTGTATGTGAGACCCACTGATCTTAATTAGGGGCCCTTTGCATGAGCACAGGGGTGGGGGGTGGGCTGTTTATGGGCCACTACCCAGAGGGCACACCACTGAGGAGAGTGACATCCCTTCCCCCAACCACCATGACTGTTGATGGTCACTGACAGTTCTTCAGGGAGGGCTGGGCCTCAGGAGCCCTTCTCTGTCCCGCGATGAAGTGTTGATCCAGGCCTCGGTGCCGGACAGGTCTTATTTGGGTACGCACAGCTGCAGTGAGTTCATGGTGCAGTAGCTCCGTCAGATCCAGGAGGCACCTTTGTGCAGCACACCTCCCTAGCCTCCAGTTCTTACATTCTTTTCACCCCCTTCGTGGTCCCCGAGCCTCGGAGGGGGTCACCTAGATGACCCACTTAGGGCTGAACATTTCACCATCCCTTCAAAAAAAAGGAAACCCTGACTTTAAATCCAACCACAGCATCCATGTTCCCCACTTTTATTGAGCCTTCAAATGATCTCACAATTTAGCATAATATATCTCTACCACTTAAAAATTGTTTAATGCTGGTCATTATATTTGAGTTTGGGGGTCTTAATTTTGCCAGTTTGATCCTAGTGTTGACTAGTTTAATTGATTTAGGTTTCTTTTATAGTTCAGATCTTGAATCTTTCCGAAAGTCTCATATATCAAAGGCTTGGTTCCAGGTGGTGCTGCTGGGCAGTGATGGAAACTTTGAGATGAGAGACTTGTATATGGCCATCAGCCCATTTGAGGCATGCTCCTGACTCAGCCCCTTCTTCCTCTCCTTTGCTTCCCGGCTGTTAGGAGAATAATTTCTCTCTGTCCTGTGTTCCCACCATGATGTGTTATCTTAACACAGGCCCAAAGTAACAAAGCCAATCAGAGGCCAAACAAACCATTTCTCTGTAGACGTTGATCACTTCCAACAATTTCCTATGGTGATGGAAAGGGAACTGAAACCACTTACTTACTGTGTCCTTTCCTTAACTCCTCCGTTCCCTTTGGGTTTCTCTTGTCGTTATCCCTGCCAGTCTCCCTTTGCCCGTGTGAGCTGACTCTCCTCTGCTTCACCACAGGTCTGGCTGAAGGAAGCACAGATCTTTGGGAAGGTAGGATGGACCTTTAGTTGTGGACTAGCAGTGTAGTTAAAAAGATCCCAGCTCTGCAATTGTTATCTGTGGGGAGCCGCACTACTCGTTTAGGATGGTTGCCAGCAAAATCCCGTACAAACTACAATTAGGGGAGAAAAGGAAGCCCATGTGAGCTGAGGAAACCACAAGAAAGAAAACTGAGGTCATGCAGAGAGACATGGAAATAGGGATCATGAAGGCCAGGAAGATGAGGAAAGAGAATACAGCTTCCCTTGGTTTCTGCTACTTCCATGAAACCTCACTGTACTTTCATCCATTTCTCTCCAAATGAAAGGCTGTTTTTGTACGATTTCCATTTTACCCTTCATCTAGAGCTTCTGACTCATGCCATCAAACATGCCTTACAATATTTTCTTACATTTTTAAAGCTTAATGCTTATTTGACTTGAGTTTTTAAATAATAGAATTTAAAATAATTAAAAGAGGCTGAATTGATGTGAATTAATTATTTCTCCCAGTGATCATGAAGAAAGATCCAGATCCCCCAGTTCTCTGCTAATATTTGCTTTACCCACTTTCTATTTTTCTTGGCAGCCAGAGCACCAGCACATGGCTTATTCTTAATTATTGTCTTAAATTCCTCCCAAATAGGTAAGGTATCAGATTCTAACCTCCTTGAGTTACAAACCCAAGTTAGGTAAAAATGAAATCTATAAATCTGCAAATATACAGGTACATCGTGGGGGCAAGATTGGAAGAATATATACCGAAATGTTATGAGCTTTTATTCATGTCTTTCTCCTTGTTTATGGTTTTCTGCAAACAACAAGAGTATATTACTTTATAATCAAATAAATGCAATTATGTGACATTAAAAAACGAACAATTAATTTCCTCCAAGTCTGACTTTGCTGAGAGACAGAGGTTCCTAAATAGATAGTAGTTTTGTTTCCATCGATTTCCACATTTGCTATTATTTGGTCCGAGAGCAATTTTGCGGAGCACTCTTTCATCTTATGAGCCCTGAGGATGCTTTATCTTTTCAGCTCATATGACTAATAGAGAACTATTTTCCTGATCACCTGACTTGGGGGGGCAGGGGGAGACTGGGTCATGATATCTGTCACTGTCTGCCCTTCACCCCATCTCTTAGCTGGTTCTGACCTGAATTCCAGGCCCGGGTCACAGCTAAGTGTCTGACACAGGTGCATTTATTACTCATTGTTTTCAGCCGTCTGCCTAGCGCTGTGCAGACTCCGAGGGTGAGACACAGAAGCTGACGAGAGGCCGAACCTTTCCGTATTAGTCTCCTTTTTCATCACTGTGAATAAATACCTAACATACATCACGTAAAGGAGAAACTATTTGTGTTGCTCATGATTTCAGAGGTCAGGCTGTCATGGCAGGAAGGGCGGAGCAGAGCAGAGATGCTCATATTATGGTGGCCAGGAGGCAGAGAGAGGGAAGAAACTGGGAACCTGACATAACCTTCAAAGGCACGGCCCCAGGAACCTGCTTCCTCTACCTATGCTTCACTTCCGCAGGTCGGCACTAATAACACGGCCAGCACACCACTGAAAACAGGGACTGTAGAGAGCACTCCACATGCAAACCATAGCACCCTGTTTTCATGGAGCTGATGTGCTAATGGAGAGATGTGCAAACCAATCATAGCATAGCATATAGAAAAACAAACTACCCAGAGAGAAATGTTTAAGTGGGAGCACAATAAATACTAAATTTTGGGGAAGGATTCTTTTTTTAAAGTGGCCGTATTTGCATTGATATCTGAGAATACAGGCACAATCAGCCTAGGCAGTAAAGATGCTGGTGTGAAGACCGTCCTGTAAGATGGGTGTCTGAAAATGACAAAGGGGGACGATCGGAGCAGGCAATGGGAAGCTCCGGAAGAGAGCTTCTGAAGAAGTGAGCCTGAAGAAGTGGGAAGATAACAGTTCATGAAGGTACAGGGTACGGGGAGGAGATGTGATTTTGATTTGTCAAGAAAGTAACCATATCTGTTGCCTTTCTCATCTACGATAAAATGCCTGGCATAGTCAACCTAAAGGAGAAAGGATCTGTTCAGCTAACGGTTTTGTAGGTGTCTGCTCTAGCCGAGAAATTCATATCATGGCAGCCAGGAAGAAGAGAAAGAGAATATCAGAAGGGGTGAGCACAAAACACAGTTCCAAGGAAATGTCTCCAACTACACTCACATCTAGCCTGTACTGCCTCCCAGTAATGCCATCAGATTGTAAATCCATAAAGGGATTAGTCCATTCATTAGATCGGAGCCTTGCGATCTAATATCTGGCAGTATCATCTTACACACATCCAGAGGTGTGATTCACTAATCTCTTAGGCATCTCTCAATCCAATCAAGCTGACAATCCAGATTAACTGTCACACCACCGGAGCATTTTTAAGCAGGGAAGTGACATGATAATTTTATGTGTTAAAGAGATAACTCCAGAACCTCTGCTCCGGGATGATGGAACAGACAGATTTTCCATCTCAGTCCTCTTGCTAAATAAAATGCTATCCTGGGTGTTATTTGTAAAATAAATATAAGAAGACTTGGGAATGGAGAGAGATGAAGACAGGTTGGCTGTGGACCTCGGAACCTGAGCATAACCTAGCTGAGAAAGCCATACTGTCTTTATATATTGAAAATATTTTGCCTCATGTATCCCAGACTCAGAGCCAAAGAAATAAGCAACTGAAAATCAAGTGCCGACCCCCAAATGTTCTAAAATCACATAAAAGTTTTCTCTACTTAGACAAAAGACTGCGAAAGGGGCAGGCTAACAGAACAGGAAGCTTTTAGATTGTAACCACTGACTGTAGCCAAACGTCATAGTAAAAGCTATGATCTGCCCCAGCCCTGGCAGCAAAGATTTCTACCTTTAAATGGCTAAAATGGAATAGATGAGCCAATCCTCCCCATGGAGGGACAGCCAAATTGGAAGCTGGAATTTTTATTTTTTCCAGGCAGGAACAAGCCTCTGGTCTCCCAAGGCATCAGTGGGCGTGATTTATAAAGCCTGGACTTTTACCTCCACCTGGGGGTAACCATATACCTTTCTCATTCCCCATGGAAGTGGTGGCAGAGGTGGCCTGCTGAAAGTCAGGAGCTCCCACCTTCTGTGTAGGGTCAGTGCAAGTCACTTAGTAGCAGTGCTCCTAACCCTCCTAAACAGGAAGGTGCCGATGAAGGTCAGTGAGGAACCGGGACTCCCCTCCTTCCTGGCAGGAAGGAGGCACACTGTCCCCCAGATGGTCAATAAGACTTGGCTTGGAACCCTGGTTTTTACTGCCACCAGGACTAATGAGGTGGCCTCAAATACTTTCTTTGCTAGACCAGTGTCAAAGGATGACACACATAGAAATGTAATAAACAAACAAATAAATAAATAAATGCGTGTGGTATTATAGCTAGAATAACTAAAAAGACTTTACAAGAGATGCACCCAGAAACATAAACAAATTGAAATAGAATTCTAAACAATGTTCAAATAACCAATAGAAAGGCAGGAAAAAATAAAAAACAAAAATGAAATAGCGCCAAACACAATTTTTAAAATGTCAGACCTAAGTCCTAGCAGATAGAAGTTATACTAAATATAAATGGTCTAAACGCACCAATTAAAAGAGAGATTAACAGAGTAAATTGAAAGTAAAGCTCAACCATCTGTGACAAATTCACTTTAAATATTACAACATAAGCTGGTTGAAGGGAAAAAAGCATACAAAAAGATATACCATGCGCACATTAATCAAAGTGAAGCAGAGAGATGTGAATATCAGATACAGTAGATCTATGGTAAAGAAAAATTACCAGTGATGAGAATGGGTGTTGTATAATGATAAAAGAGTCATTTCATTAGGAAGACATAATGTGTGTGTGTGTGTGTGTGTGTGTGTGTGTGTGTGTGTGTGTATACATTTATATATGTTCAAAACAACAGAACTAAGACAAAGATTTGAAATAAAATGTAACTGAAAGGAGAAACAGACAAATCCATAGTTATTGCCAGACATTAAATATTCTTCTCAATAACAGGTAGAACCTTTAGACAGAAAAACCAGTAGTAGTACAGAGTAATGCACACTGCTATCAAACAATAGGTTCCACTCTATGCTTCCAGGACATTCTACCCCAAGGCAGAATGCACTGAAGCTTACGAATGCTGTCAAGATAGACCATATCCTGGGTCATAAAACAAATTAATTTAAAAGGACTCAAATTCGTATAATGTTTTCTGATGACAGTGGAATCAAACTATCAATAATTAACAGAAGAAAAGATTCCAAGCCTTGGAAACTAAACAGATTGGCATGGGTCAAAGAGGAAGGCTCAAAGAAAAAAGTTGAAACTAAATTCATGCGTCACAAATGAAGCCCCGCCTGAGGAGAAACCTGACAGCACTGGACGCACACAGTAAGAGAGGAGAAAACCCCAAACAGAAACCCATCTTTTATGCTAATCTAGACAAAAAGAGCAAAATGAACCCAGAGCAAGGAGAAGGAAGAAACGATGAAGAGTAGAAATTGATGTAATTGGAAGGAGAGAAAGAATATAGAAAAGCAACGGGAAACAAAAAAAAAAACATGTTTATTTAAAAATATCAATGAAGTTGACATATTGATAGCAAGGCTAACAGAAGAAAAAAAGTCAAGACATAGATTATTAATATCAAAGAGGAAAAAGAGCTACCACTACCGACCCTGCGGACACCAGAGGACACAAGCAGAGGTATCACACTACATGAGCAGTCACAAGGATTTGGCAAACTAGATGGAATGGACCAGTTCCCTGAAAAACACTAGTTACTACAACTCACCCAAAATGAAACAGGTCATTTAACAAAGCCTATAGCCAGCAGAGATTTGATTTATTTCAATAAAAAATATGTTAATATTTTTAACTCTCCAAAAAGAAATCTTTAGGTTAAGGTGGTTTTGATGGAGAATGCTAGCAAACACTTGGAAAAAAGCATCAATTACATTTAATCTCTCCCAGAGAAACAGAAAAGGGAAGAAAGAGACAGAAAGACAGACAGAGACAGACAGACACACATAGAGAGAGAACTTCGCAAGGTATCTTATCAAGACTGCAGTACCCCTTTATAAAAACCAGGTAAAGACAATGTGAAAAATGATAGACAGTGGTCCTCTTGGAGACAAACACAAAAATTTAATGAAATATTAGCATATAGAATTTACTAGTTGGTACACGCCTTTAATTCCAGCACTTGGGAGGCAGAGGCAGGTGGATCTCTGTGAGTTCGAGGCCAGCCTGATCTACAAAGAGAGTTCCAGGACAGCCAGAGCTGTTACACAGAGAAACCCCGTCCCCCTCTCCCCAAAAAAGAATTCACGTATATCATAGTTTTGTAATTTTCCTCTTGTATATCCTGTACTATTTTGATAGTCACAGTCTTCATTTTGTGGGATACTAATGTACTGTGTTCTATTTTTTAACTTTGAGTTAGCATACTAAGTGACAGGTTTCCATATGACATTTCCATACAGGCTTTGTTTTACACCTCCCTGCCCCTCTTCCCGATTTGTATCCGTCTGCTCCCAATATTCTCATTTACAGTTTCATGTCACATATGGTCTAACATCTTCCTGACCCCTTTTCCTTAAAATCCCATTCTTTCTCCTTACATCCTTTCTATTTTCATGACCTATAAACACACACACACACACACACACACACACACACACACGCATATGCACACACACGTATGCATGCACACACTTGAGGACATGCACACACGCACATGCACTCACATGCGCGCACACACACATGCACACCTGCATGCTACACTCCACAAATGAGAGAGAACATATAATAATTTTCTTTCTGAGCCTGCATTACTCCCTTTATAGCGTATTTCTCAGTTCCACTCATTTTCCTACAAATTTCATTTTTCTTTGTGGCTAAGTAACCCATTGTGTATATGTATCACATTTGTGGTATCTGTTCATCAGCTGATGGACATCTAGATTGACTCCATTTCCTAGCTATTATGAATAAAGCAGCAATGATTGTGGCCATGCAAGTATCTCTGTAGTAGGATACAGAGTCCTTTGTGCAAATGTCCAGGAGTGGTAGAGTTAGGTCATATGGTAGTTCCATTTTTAGTTTTTAAAGAAATCTCTATATTTGTTTCCATAACACACATTAAATGTCAGATTACAATTCTTTATTGTGTTAATTTTGTATCCTGAATCCTTGTTGCTATTGACTACTAATTGAAGAGAGCTGTTTTCTTATCTTTAGAATTTGTTTTATTTTATGTGTGTGAGTATTTTGCTTGCATGTATGTCTGTGTGCCGTGTTCATACCTGGTGCCAGTGGAGGTCAGTAGAGGGTGTGAATCTCCTGCAATGGAGCTACAGACGATTATGAACTGCCACCTGGGTGTTGGGGATTGAATCAGAGTCCTCTACAAGAGCAGCCAGTGCTCTTAACCACCAAGTTGTCTCTCCAGCCCTCCCCCCCACATTTTCTTTTAATCTCTTCTTCTCGTCTCTCTTCTCTCCTCCTCTTCTTTCCTTTTTCTCATTTTTCCTTTCTCCTCCCTCATTGTCTCTTTCTTCTCAGTTCCTTTGGATTTTTTTTAAACATAAACAGTCATGCCACCTGCAATCAATAGCCATTTTATTTCTTCCTTCCCAGTCTTGGTATAATTTATTTCCTTTCATTGTCTTACCCTGTTATCTAGGATTTTCAATGTGGTGTTGAAGAGAGGTCATGAGAAGTGAGAGCCCTGCCTTGTTGTGGACTCCTAGTGATGAGGAAGAATGTCCACCATTGGGTTTTTTTGCAGATGATCTTTACTGTCTGGAGGAAATTTCTCTTTATTTCTAATGTGCTGAGTTCTGGTGACAAATGTCGAATTTTGTCAAGTACCTTTTCTGCATCTAATGATTTGACTGGATGATGTTTTTCATCCTTATTCCACTGATGTGAAGGATTACATTAATTGCTTTTTGAATGTAGAGCCAGCCACAGGTGGGATAAATGTGAGGTGGTAGTGTTGTGTACTTCTTTTGATACACTGTTAAGATTTTATTTGCTAATATTTGATTAAGTTTTTTTTTAAATCTATGTTTATAAGATACTGTTTGTTCTATGGGTTTTCTTATCTTAATCTGGAGATAATATGAATATAATTATGTTCCCAGGATGTATCCTCTCTGCTGTGTTTGCTGGAAGAGCCATATGGCATTGGTAGTGTTTCTTACTTAACAGTTGAGAGAACTTGCCAGTGAAGCCATCTGGGCCCAGTGCTTTTTTTGTCTATTTGTCTATTTCTTTGTTTTTGAAACAGGATGTCATGTAGCCCAGGTTTGTATCAAACTCCCTGTATGGTGGAAGCTAGCCTTGAACTTCCAACCCTTCTCTGCTTCCCCGCACCAAGTGGTGGAATAACTGGGCATGCACCAACAAGCCTGGCTTCGTGCTTTTTATTTTTAAGGTTATTAATTACCTATTCCACTTCTTTGATAGATTTGGAGTTTTATCTATTTCCTCTTATGAAAGTTTAGGTAGATTGAATCTTTCAAAGAATTAGTCCATTTCATATAAATCCGTTACATCATGTGGGTGTACACTTGTTCATGGAAGTCCTTGGTCATCATTTTCACATTCATTAGGTTAGTAAAGAGGGCTCTTCCTTCAGTCTTGGTGATCTGATTATTTTCTTTCTTAATTAGCCCATGGGAAGTTTATTAGTTTTATTGTTGTATTTAATAAACTAGATTATGTATTTGATTTTGTTCCTGCTGTTTTCTATTTTTAGCTCCATTGATTTATCTTTTAATTGTTATTGCTTATTTTCTTCTCTTTGCTTTAAGTTCCTGTTTTTTCTTTCCCTGATTTCCTCAGAGGGAAGCTGCAAGTTCAGATTACTTATTTCATGTAGTCCTTACTTTCCAATACATGCCTGCAATGTGATAAATTTTCTTTGAAGCATGTTTTTACTGCATCCTATGAAATTTGATAAGCTCTATTTTCAGTTTAATTCAGTAGGGCTATCTTAACACGTCTCTCCTGAGATTTCTTCTCTGACCCAGGCACTATTTAGAATTGTATGGCTTAGCCTCCAAATGTGTTGGGATTTTCCAGCTTTCTCGTTGGTATTGGTTCTTAGTTTAACTCCGCTGTGATCAAAGCATAATGATTTCTAGTCTTCTAAATTTGTTGAGCTATGTTTAATAGCACAGCATATTGTCCATTTTGCTGACTGCTCCATGTTAGCTTGAGACAAAACTGTAATTGGTCCACAACATCCCTCCAACACTAAAATCTAGGGACAGTTGAGTCCCTTATGTCATCTATGTTCTTCTTTCCCAGTGCTTTAAATCATTGGATTACATTACCTAGTCTGATGTAAACACTGCCTAATCACTTCTTACACCCTATTATTTAGGGAATTCTGACAAGGAAAAAAATCTACCCATGTGCAGAACCAACACATTTTTTTTTCATATGAAATGTACAGGTACAGAGAGCCAACTGTAGACATTATATTCTCATTGGAAGAAGTATTCTGTACTTTTTAAAAAAATTTTTCTTTATTAAGAAATTTTTTGTTCATTTTACATACCAACCACAGATCCCCCTCTCTTCCCTCCTCCTGTTCCCCTCCCAGACTTCCCTCCCAACCCACCCCCCATTTCCTCCTCCGAAAGGGTAAGGTCTCCCATAGGGAGTCAGCAAAGCCTGGTACATTCAGTTGAGGCAGGTCCAAGCCCTCCCTCTTCATCAAGGCTGTTCAAGGTGTCCTGCCACAGGTAACAGGCTCCAAAAAGCCAGCTCATGCACCATGGATAGATCCTGATCCTACTGCTAGGGGCCCCTTAAGCAGACAAAGCTACACAACTGTCTTGCTTATGCAGAGGGCCTAGTCCAGTCCCATGGAGGCTCCACAGCTGTCGGTCTAAAGTTCATCAGTTCCTACGAGCTTGGTTTGGTTGTCTGTGTAGATTTCCCCATCATGATCTTGATGCCCCTTGCTCATAGAATCCCTTTCCCTCTCTCTCTGACTGAACTCCTAGAGCTCGGCCTAGTGCATGGCTGTGGATCTCTGCATCTGCTTCCATCAGTTACTAGATGAAGACTCTATAATGACAGTTAGGGTATTCACCAATCTGATTACTGGGGTAAACCAGCTCAGGCACCCTCTTCACTATTGTATGTAGTTTAAGCTGGAGTCGTCCTTGTGGATTCCTAGGAACTTCCCTAGCACCGGGTTTCTCCCTATCCCCATGATGCCTCCCTCTATCAAGATATCTCTTTCATTGCTCTCCTATTCTGTCCCTGTTCCAACCTGGAAACAACCTAGATGCCTGGCACCTCAACCGAAGAATGGATAAAGAAAATGTGGTACATATATACAATGGACTACTACTCAGCAATAAAAAACAATGACATCATGAAATTTGTAGGCAAATGGATGGAACTAGAAAATATCATCCTGAGTGAGGTAACCCAGACTCAGAAAGGCAAACATGGTATGTACTCACTCATAAGTGGATACGAGATGTAAAGCACAGGATAATCAGACTACAAACCACAACTCCAGAGAAGCTAGCTAACAAGGAGGACCCTAAGAAGGACACATGGATTGCCCTGGGAAGGGGAAATAGATGAGATCTCCTGAGTAAACTGGAGGATGAGGTGGGCAATGGAGGGTAGGGGATGGGGGATGAGAACATAAGGGAAGAGTATTCTGTAATTTTAAATGGGAATTATGGTGATATTTTATTTGTACTAAAATGTGATTTGTATGTTAATTAATAAAGTTGCCCGGGGGTCAGAGCTATTAGCAATCTAGAGCAAAAGCTGGGCGGTGGTGGTACACGCCTTTAATCCCAACACTTGGTATTCAGAGCTAGGTAGATCTCTGTGTGTTCAAGGACACAGCCAGCAATGGAAACACACACCTTTAATCTCAATACCAACCATAGAAGACCTGGAGGTCTGTACAGACAGGCAGTGACTAGGAGGTCATGTGGTTAAGTTTACAACCAATGAGAAGGCAGAACAGAAACTCAATAAAAAAGACAGATGCACAGGAAGTAGGTCTCTTTTTAGAAAGGTAGGACAACAGCGACAGTGAAGGGTAAGGTTTTTAGCTCTTAGCTATTGCTCTGACCTCTTGGCTTTCATCTCTGTATTGGATCTGTGTTTCTTAATTAATAAGATGGTTGGTTACATCTACAGGGAATGAATATATTGATGATTCTGTCAAGTTCCACTATTTTCATATATTTATTTTATTTTTATGTGTATGAGTGTTTTGTTTGTATGTATGTATGTGTACTATGTGTGTGCAGTGCCTGCAGAGACCAGAAGATGTCATCAGATCCTCTGGAACCGAGTTACTGATGATTGCAAGCCACCATATATGTGGGTGGTGGGAACTGAACTTGGGTCTTCTGTAAGAGCAACAAAGTTCTCTTAATCACTGAGTCATCTCTTCAGGCCTGGGTTCCACTATTTTTGTTGAATTTTTCCATGGAATGCTACCTGGGTTGTTTCCCATATTTAGAATGGTCTATTTTTAATCTCTCTCTCTCTCTCTCTCTCTCTCTCTCTCTCTCACACACACACACACACACACACGCACACGCACACGCACACGCACACGCACATGCACACACACATCATTCTTTCTCTTTGAAGATGGACCTCTATCATCAGGTAATGCTGTTGAGCATCATTTTCCTCCAAAGCCCTATGTCTTTGTGAAGGTGACTATCCTTGGACATTTTTGATTGTGTTAGCATGGTACATATTTTCCGAATCCCTCTTCTATTTTCTTCTGGCTTCTTTGTGGTTTTTTCTTTGTTTTTGATGTTTTGTGGTTTGAATCTGATGTACTTTGGTGACTGCCATCCCTTTTTGGTGTTGGTCTGGCTTGCTGTTCTCTGAGCTTCCTGGATCTGTGGTATGTCATTCTGTGGATCTGTCAATGGCTATCATTAATAATTAATGTTTAAAAATTCTCCATCCATATTTCAGCTGTTTATTCTGTTGTTTCTAGTTTTCTTCTCTTTCTCATACCTCCGTGCTTAAATAACTGAGACTTCACAGTCTTGACTATTTTATTCAGTTTATTTCATTCTTATTTTCTGTTTGCATGTTGGTTTTAGAGTTTTTAACTGGTCTCAGTTCAAGCTCATTGCTTCTTTTCAAGGGTGTCTAGAGGTGCAGGGGGCTTTAGCGTATGACTTGAGGCTGTTAGATTTTATTAGGAGTATGATGGAAAGCTGTGGAGGGCTGGAGACACACGAGAGACAAATGTGGGCGGGGAGCAGAGAAACAGAAGAAGAGACCAGACAGAGGCTCTTGTAGTCATCCAGGCTAGAGGTGGCAGCAGCCTGCACCAAGCTCACAGCCACCGTCATGGTGGTGTGGGTGGGCCAAATGTAGTCTGGTTTGAAGAGTTGAGCCAGTTAAACAAAATACAAAGGAAGATACATTTTTAAATACTTCCAATCCTTTTTTTATTTAGGATGAAACTCCAGTTACCAGTTGTATACCTGTCTTGGCTTTTACTTATATAGTCATTCCTTGCTTCACAATACAGACATTTTGGGAAATGCATTATGAGGTGGTTCTGTCCTTGTATAAACAGCAAAGAGTGTGCTTACACAGCTTACATGGCTATGATGTCAACAGTCAATATAATCTTATGGGACCCCTATTGCAGATTTGTTTTCTGCTTGTTGACCAGAATGTCATGAGATGAAAATGATTATAGGAAATATTTTATGGGCCAACTTGCTTTATCACTTATTACATGTAGTTTTTACTTAAAAATAAGTTTTATTCTAAGCTATAGATTTAATAGATACATAATATTTGATCAACCCATCCTCTATTGTGGGACATTTACAGTATATTTTACTTTCATTGTTTCATAACCCCCTAGGGGGTTGCATCTTCTTTTTTGTTTTTATTTTCTGTGTATGAGTGCTTTGCCTGCATATATTTCTATGCACCTCTTGCATGCCTAGTGCCCACAGAGGCCAAAAGAGGGCATCAAATCTCCTGGCTCTGTAGTTGCAGATGCCTGTGAACCACCACGTGGGTGCTGGGAATCAAACCTATATCCTTCAGAAGGGCAGCCAGGACTGTTTATTGCTGAGCTGTTGTCCGGCCCCAGTAATACTTATTCTTTAAGCGCACATATTCTTACTTATTTTTTTAGATTACTTTCCCAGATTCACAGGACTGATTTGTAGAATATTGCAGCTTTTAATATGCATTTATTAATCCCTCTCCAAATGATCCTTCCAGGAGCAATTATAAAACCCTGTCCACAGTGCCCCTATTACATTTTATCTCCTCGCCACAGAGTATTATCTTTGTGTTTAATCTTTGCCAGGTTGATAGGCAAACAATGTTATCTCGCTGTTTTAATTCACCGTTCTCTGATTATAAGTGAGGTTGAACATTTCCTTGACACCATCGATCGAGTCTTCCCGAGTCATTACTCAGGCCACAGTTCACCTGCAGAGGCATCAAGGATCTGCTGGGGAGGGGAGGGGGGGCGTTTCTCTTGCAAGTGACAAACAGCCTAACTCATATAATTGAAAAGCATGGGAGTAGAAAAGCCACATTTGGTCTATTTGGATTCAAAGGATGCTTTTAGGATTCCATTCCTCATTGTTGTCATTGGTTTCACTGCCCATCAAACTGTGTGCTTTGGTTTCTGGTACCTTATGGTAACCTGAGGGGACCGCTGCTTGAGAGCTGCCCAGTGGCAAGACCCAGTGGAAAAACACTAGACCCAGCCCAGTATTCATACCACAAGCATCAAGCGATGCCCTGGATGATCCAGAGGTTCAGCTGCCAGGCCTGAGCTAGCCTCAGTGTTCTGGCCCCCTTACTGGGGTGGGATAAGAGAAGTCGGGGGACGGGGGCAGTCTCACCTGAAAGAGAAGATGTTGGGCATTCACCTGAACACTGGGACATTATTAATGTAGTGGGTCAAAAGCACAAACCTTCTATGTAGGAAGCAAATAGCCTCTGTCTCTCTCCATCCCTCCCAGGGTCACTTGAAGCATCAGTGGGTGTTTTTTGTTTTTTTCTTTTCTAATATGTGTGGTGGTCCTTGGCTGCCATAGGCAGAGAATGGCTATCCAGCCTCATCTTCATTGTGATGCTATGCAGCACACGGTGATTATACATAATGGATGAGAAACAGACATGCCCTGGAGAGAGAGGGAGGAGGAGGGCATCTAGGTTTTCTAGAGCCAGCATCACCCATCACTGAGTTCTCAATCTTGAAAAAGGGCAGACATGGGCTGGGGAGATGGCTCGATTTCTAAAGCACTTGTCTTGCAGGAGGACCTGATTTTGGTACCTAGAACCCAGATAAAAATTGTAAAGAGGGCTGAAGAGACGGCTCTGTGGATAAAACACTGGCTGTCTAAGCCTGAAACCCAAGTTCGCATCCCTTAAATCCACACAGAGCACATATCTGTGGTCCTAGCACTTCTGTGGGGAGATAGAAGATGAAGCTATGAAAATTCTCAGTTCATTGGCCAGCTAGCCTGGCGTACACGGTGGTGAGGCCCTGTCTCAAGCAAAGTGGGAGGTTAGGAACAACCATGAAGATTTCTTCTGAACACACACACATATACACACAGCTTGTAAACCCCAGTGCAAAACACTTGCTTGTCATCCCAGTGAGGGTAAGATGGGAGACAGAGACAGGTGGATCTTTGGAACTCACTGGCCGGCTAGCTCGGCCTGTTTGGAAAGTTATTGGCCAGTGGGAAGCCTTGTTTACGCAAATGTTTGAATTTGTTCCTGAGGAATGACATCAAGGTTGTCCTCTGACCTCCACACGCACGCACGTACACATATACACTCGGGGGTGGGGGTGGGCTTGCAGATAAAGTGACCATAACTCAGTGTAGAGATAAAGGAGAAACTAAATGTAAATTAAAGACTTGGGGAAAGAAAAACCAGGCAAACGCAGGCAGGGCATTTGGTGTGCAGCTGAAGCCCTGCGGCTGAGCCTCCCTCTGAGCCGGTTTTCCATAGGTAGCGAGGATGATGATAAATCCATGCCCTCCCCCCGCCCCCCCCTTTTCAACATACACTCTCCAAACCTTTTCTCACAGAGCTCTGTGCAAATGACGACGTGTAAATTATAGGCAATTAATTGCATCATTTATATTCCCTGCAGATCCAAGCCAGATTGGGTCTCAGCCGCTTGAAAGTAAACAGCATGGCCACATTCTCTCCCTATGGCGGATGCCACTTCTTTCAATTATTTAAGCATGTTTGGCCTGGATGCTGGGGCCCAGCTGCCCAGTCAGGGACTTCTGCAGGCCTATGCCTTAGGTCGCCAGGAGCAGCAGGAAGGGATGAGGGGAAGCAGCCGGCCAGTCCCAGCTGTGTTTGGTCTGGTTCCAACTGGGAAAGACTCGTTAGTAAACAACCTTGCTAATAGTTACCATGTGTAATTTCTCCTGGAATATTGGCAGGGGAAGGCCCTGCAGAAGAAAAATGAGCCTGGAGAGATTTCTCACTGACAGGAGGTGCAGTCATGCTTAGGGCCAGGCCAGGCTACCTGATCAGATGCTGCTCTGCTCATCCCCTCTCCCAGATTCCCATCAATATCCCACTAACACGACTGTGAAGGAAACCAACTTGGGCAACGGGAAGAGGGGACCTGAGAGGAACTCTTTCCTATTGAGGGATCAGCTTAGTCTATTTTCGGTTGTTATATGATGTACCTGCGGTGGTTTGAAAGAAAATGGCTCCCAAGGGGAGTGGTGTTATTAGGAGATGTGGCCTTGTTGGAGTAGGTGTGGCCTTGTTGGAGGAAATATGTCACTGTGGGGGTGGGCTCTGAGGTCTCCTATGCTCATGATACCACCCAGTGTGTTAAGTTCACTTCCTGCTGCCTTTGGATCAAGATGTAAGGACTCCTAGCTCCAGCACCACATCTGGCTGCATGCTGCCTTGCTTCTCACCATGAAGATAATAGACTAAACCTCTGAACTGTATGTAAGTGAGCCACCCCAATTAAATGTTTTCCTTTATAAGAGTTGCCATGGTCATGGTGTCTCTTCCCAGCAATAGAAAGCCTCACTAAGGCAGTACCCAAGGCTGGAAACGTTATAAAGAAAAAATGTTTATCTTGGCTCATGAATTTGGGGGTTGGGAGGTTAAGAGTAAGGGACCACTGACATCCACTCATCTTCTGGTGAGGACCACACACTGCTCCACACGTAAGGGAAGTAGGTGTGTGGAAGGAGTATGTGTGCTGTAGACAGTGGCCAAGGGAGGTTGGGCCACTTTGTAATCACCCACTGCCACAGTGGCCAAGCTAGTCCCACCTCGAATACAGTCTCATAAGAATGGCATTGAGCTGTTGAGTCATTATAGCCCCAACTCCCCCTTAAAGGCCACACCACTTCTCAACACCATTACCTCAGGGAGCCTCGGGGTTTCCATGTGGACTTTGATGGAGGACAAACCAAACCACATGGAGACCACAGAATTTATTAACGATGACCTTTCTGGGAGGTAACAATTGAGTCATAATTTGAGTGATCCATAAGAGTTAGGTTTTTTTTGTTTTTTTTTGTTTTTTTTTGTGTGTGTGTATGTGCTATTTTTTCTTTGTGTCTTTCACATCATGCCTCCCACGCATTTCCTACCCCACCCCAAAATAAAATTTAATAGAAAAAGAGGGGAAAAAGGGAAGAAGGGGAAAATTTCATCATGGAAGCCACAGTATGACACAGTGAGTCACGCAGTAAACCCCTTTATCCATACATTTTTACATGCAGACATTCATCAAAAAGAATCATTGGTCTGATTTGAGGCCCCTGATCTCTCCTGCATCACAGAGGCTAGATCCTTACTGGGACTCTTCCTGGACATCCTGTTGCTGCCCTGTGTCATGGAGATCCTGCAGCCCTGGGTCCACAGGACTGACCTGCTCACCACCACCACCACCACCACCACCACCACCACCACCACCACACTGTGCTCCAGCAGATCACAGATGGGGTGGATGTTGGTGTGGGCCAACACATAACCCTGGTTCAGCCTGCCAGCTCTTCCCTGTCTTTATTAACAGGGTGGCTCTCCAGCATTGCCCTAGCTAGATCACTCTGACTTTCACCTCCTCAGGGTCAGTTCTCCCACACCTTCAGGGCTATCACAACTGTGTTGCCTAGGCGAGGTGTAGGGGCCAGTCTCTTGAGTGCTGCAGCTGATGAGGGACAGGGACAGCTCTCCCACTTGCCTCAGGCATTGATGGGCAGGGGATGTGGGGCATCTCTCCCCTGTCCATGCCATAACAAGATAGATGAGTAGTGGGAGAGCTCTCCCATGCTCATAACATTGGGGCTGGCTCACCCACCCCTCCACCAATAGGATCAGCTCTACTGTGCTGCCCAGGTAAGGTGCAGGGCCTGCTCTCCTAAGTGTTGCAGCTGGTGGGGGGGCAGGGACAGCTCTTCTGCTGAGAGTTGGTTTTGTAAAATGCCAGGGGAAGAACATTCAGAGAGGGGAGGAGGTAGAGGGAGAGGGGAGAAAGAGAGAAAGAGAGAGAGAGGAAGGGAAAGAGGAATGTTAGGGATGTTGGAAGCGAAGAAAGGTCCATGAGGCTGAATTACTGTGAATCTGACAAGGATGTGGACGTCTTTATACATCTAGTCTTCCCACTTGCTCATGGCTTCAGTCATGCCTCCTCTGGCCCTCTGGCCCCTCCCGTTAGCCCTGTCCCTTCTCTTACCCCAACTACAGGATTTCTCCCTGCCAGCTCCTCATTCTAAACATTCCAAACTCATAGACTTCTGGGAGTCCAAGATATTATGTGGATTTTTTTCAAAGTTTGGCTCTTGGCAAAGAGCCAGTGCTATTTCCATCTTGTGTGGAAAATATAGAATTACCGTGAATTATATTGAAAAATTAGATTCATTCACTGCTGTGATAATTTATCTCCCAATCTGTCTCTGAGAGTTAGCAGCTGGTGAGAAAATAAAATGTAATTTAGGCAAAAAAAAATCACTTTTAATCTATGTCTGGCAGGGAGAAAGGCTATTAAGTGAGCTTACTCTTTGCCAATCAGGTGGTTTTCTTTAGCACATTCTTAAATGAAATGTTGTGATGGGGACTAATGGGCGGTTGCTGTCCTTGGATGGGCACTGAAAACTGCTGGTGAGGAGTCAGGATGTGCTTGCCAGTCCAAACTTCCACCTCAGGGCTCCTTTCTTGAAGTCCCATTGCACTAACTCCTGCAAAGATGTCCTATGAAGCCCTGGAAGGTTCATGAGAACTTTGGCCTGGATGTAGGGGAACCAGACTCTCATTTTTCACCTCATTCACTGAAGGTCTACAAAGTGTTCCTCTCCTGCTGGAAATGATGGCTATTTTTCTCCCACGAGTATGTGTGTGCTCAGGTGCCCTGGAGCTGTCCTGACATCATTGTATGACTCAGAACACTGAGCTAATCTGTTCTGCTAGAGTCTGGCCCAAAGCTCCCCATAGGTGTGAGTCAGCCCCTCGAGTCAGCAGGTCTCATCCAGCTGCTCAGGAACAGCAGCAGTTAGGTGCTGACCAGTGCCCCACCTGCGTGTGTCCCACAGTGTAAAGCCAGGCTTGGCACCCTCTGTACAAGTAGTCCTGTCCCTCCTGAATCAGACAGCACTAGCTTCTAGAGGAATGAATTCCCTGGTGGGAAGACTGGAGGGATTGATGGGGGACACACTTGCTACTTTCAATTCTTCCAAGCTCAGAATCTTGCATCCTTGGGGGAACTGAGCCATGGTCAAGGGAGAATGTCCTAGACTGGAATCGGGAGCTGAAAGATACCATAGGTATCTTCCTGAACGGGACTACATATGAGGTCATTTATGTGCAAAGGAGATGCGTCTCTTACAGCTTCTTCAGGAAGCTGGGAAGTCCAAGATCAAGTCTAGTGAACAGAGACTTGATTGCAGAATCAGCGGCATGACAGAGGAATGTGTAACAAAGCCATTCTCCTGCCACCCGACCCACTCCCTTGATGGCAGCATGAATCCATGCACCAGTTCTCCACAGTAGGCAAAGCCAGTGGAAATGAAGGGAGATTTCTCCATGATGGAGGAAAACCGACTGGTCTAGAGGAAAAGGGGGCTGACTACAGGCGAAAGACCAATTGCATCTCTTCACTCATTTGAACAATCTTTACTGAGCACTTCCCAGGGGAGACACAGCAAACAAGAGACTAGGAGAGACAAGACCCTATTTTCATGAAGATTACATTCCAGTTCCGGGAGACAGATGTTTCTGAGTAAGGAACAGCATGAGATGCAACGGACAGTGTGTGGACAGCCAGGTTCTGTCCACAGGTGGTTAGGAAAGCCTTTCAGGGGAGGCAAGCTCTGAGCTAAAGCTGAATGACAAGAAGCCACCTGATGAGGAGGACAAGGGGCGTGAGTCGTGTAGAGTTGGGGTGTCTGAAACTGAAGAAGAAAGTAAGAAGTGTTAAGGTGAGGACGGACTGTAAGCATTGCAAGGCCGGAAGTGAAACCATCAGCTCATGGGAGGGCTCAGGGAAAGCAAGAGCCATTGCTCCTGTGTCCGAGACACACCCTGCAAAGCGGTCTCCACTCTCCAGAGTCCCAGGAAACATCCCCTGAGCTTCCTCTAAACCACTGTGTCTCCAGATCTAGTATGTTTGCTGTGCTCCTCTTTGCATAAACTTAAACCATGTGAGCAAGGCCCACCCTAACAGTCTAATCTCAGGCAGAACTGATCAGAAATTTCTACACTGAGGAAACCGGACTTCTCCTGGGAGCATGAAGGGGCAGAAAATAGCAACATGTGGGGAAAGACCTGGAGGTCGAAAACAAGGGGCCCATGGCAGACATTAGAGGGCATGTTGTCCCGAACCATGAAGTTACTTAAAGGACAGAGGATAGTTTTAGATCACTGTAGATGTCCTCTTAACCGGATCTGAAGTGTCACTGCATCTGTGAGTCCAAAGCAGAAGGCTGCTCAGGAAAGCATGGAGTGAGGGCAGCCCAGGATAGATGAGACTAGGAGATGAGGCAGGCTCTGTGGGAGCTTGGGATTCATGCTGCTCCACACATGGACCCACTGTGATCGCCCAAACATCTCAGAGCCCATTGGTACCCCGTAGATAGGGAACTGAAAATAGTATCTCTTCAGAAAGCATCAACAAGATAGCAATGTGTGAACAGGGCTCAGCACAGTGTCAGCAAGATGCATCCAGAAAGCACAGTGCTGTACTCTCCCCCAGAGCTCAGTAACGTGGAACTCGGCCTCTGGCTTGTTTTAGCTACTGCTGTGATAAACACCATGACCAAAAGCAATGTGGGGAGTCTTATAACATGTAGTCCATCACAGGGGAAGTCAGGGCAGGAATGGGGGTGGGGGCAGGAACTGAAAGAGAGGCCATGGAGGATCAGTGCTTATCGACTCTCCCACGGCTTGCCTTCCCTCTTCTTTTTGGAGAAGGAGTCTCTTACTTTTCTCTGGGACTTGATAATCCAGCTGCACTGTCTGGTCAGTGAGCTCCAAGCTTGGTGTCCCACTGTCTCTGCCTCTTCAGTGCTGTGACTACAAGTGTCTGCCACCACATCCAGCATTTTATGTAGCTTCTGGGGATTAAGCTCGAGTCCACAGCAAGCTCTTTATTGACTGAGCCATCTCCCCTAGTTTACATGGAGAAATCCGAAACACACATACACACACACACACACACACACACACACACACAAACAAAAACAAACAAACAAAAAACCCCAAACCATCAAACAACAATGAAAACCCAGATTATAAACTGAAAACATGTTAGTGAAAATTATGAACTCCAAAGACAAGGAGGAAAGATTGGCCAACTATAACAATAAATGAAAGAAGTTTTTCTTCCTTTGTAATACAAAGAAAGAAATTGGCTTCCTTTGTAATACAAAGGAAGGAAATCAGACCAACTTTAGATCCCCCCACAATGTATCGAGGAGAAGCAACAACAATAAAAAGAATGATGGAGAGTTCTAGTTGGTATTCTAGATCAGTGTCCCCGACAGGCAGCAGAAATGGACTGTGGCTAAACCAGACAACAGCAATAACAACAAACAACAACTGAGGCTGGAGGCCAAAGAAAAGAACTGCATACAGAATCCTGGAGTGTGGAGGTCGTACTCCAGAGAGCAGTAGAATCATCCATGAGATGGAGCTAAAGAGAAATGGTGGAATTTCCTAAGATCTGACTACTTTCTTTTTCAAAATACCTCGAATAAACTACTCTGACCTAGATTCAACATCTTATATTTCTTCTTGTTTGAAAACTGAGAAATGGGTGTAATGAGGAGAGAAGCAATGCCTACCAAAGAGGTGGATGTGTTGCCACAGAAACATCCCCCAGCACTTGGGAGGTGCAGGAGGGGAGGTCAGAAGTCCAAAGTCACCTTCAGTTACACAGTTACACTCTGGCTCTGAGGGTAGCCTGGGATGCAGGAGATCCGGCTTCAAAAAACATCAAACAACAAAGAAGACAAAACAGTTTAGTTGATTTCTCTTCTGAATAAGGATTGATGAAAGCTTCTTTTCTAACATGTGTTAGGGAGAGTGTGATCCTTTAAAAAAAAAAAAGCAACTTCCTAACACAAAACATGGCATAAACTTCAAATTTTTCAGGTAAAAATAAAAGAAGATTCACTTCCATAGAGCCAAGATAATAAAAACAGAATCAATACAGGTAAGCATAAAACCAAAAATAGAACACAAATAAAACACAAAAAATAAATAAAAAGAGAGTGACTTCGGATGAAAGAGTGTCCTACCTAACTTTAACTGTCACCTCAACACAGTCTAGAGTCTCCTGAGAAAGGAGTCTCATTAGAGGACTTGCCTAGATCAGACTGGTCTGTGGGTATGTCTATAGGGGATTGTCTAGACTGTTCATCAATATAGGAGGGTTCAGCCCACTGTGGGTGGTACTATTCCCTGGGCAGATGGTCCTAGATTGTGTAAGAAAGCTAGCTGAGCCTGAGCCTGTAAGTGACCCAGCAAGCAGCATGTCTCCCTGGTTCCTGGCTCAAGTTCTTGCTTGAGTTCCTGCCCTGACTTCCTTGGATGAAGACTGTGACCAGCAAGTTTAAACTGAATGGATCCCTTCCTCCAGCTCTTGGTCACAGTGCTCCATCACAGTAACAGAAAGAATCTAGAACAGTAAGCTCGGCTCCCTTTTTAAAATTAAAAGACTCCCACTTATGTGATGAACTGAAATCCATCCAAGTTCATATCACAAGAAAGTTAAAACTCTGAAGCATAAAAGAAAGTGAATTAATGTGGAAATACACCGTGTTCCTTATGGGAAGTCTCAACACTTTAAAGATTCAATTTATTTCTAATTAATTCATAAATAAAATATAATTCTAGTAAAAATTCAAATTGAATCTTTAAAACCTCAGCAAAGTGAATTTTAAGTTATAATGGAAAGGATAAACATGGGGAAAAAATCAAAATCAAAATTGAAACGGGAGAATAAAGGGGGTATACTCTTTTGATATTAAAAGTATTTTAAACATGTATTAATTTAAAAAGCACATTCTGGTAAAAATGAAGTTATTACTTAGCTCCACTAGGAATGCCCAGAATAAGCCTGTATGAAAAGATGGTAGTTTTTGACATTGGGCAAAGACTGGAACATTATTGTGCTAAAGTAACTTGCTAATTATTATAAATTAATAAGTTTGACTGCTACATCATAGTTCATACATAAATGAAGAGAGGAGGTATTAAAATGTTAAACTATAAGCCATAAAACAACAGAAATCAAATACAAATAAAATGAAACTCAAGTCTTGTTCCATCTCTAGGTGAAAAACAGTGATGCCAAAAAGAGTAAGAAATATACAACTGCCGGGTGGCGGTGGTGGCGGTACACCTTTAATTCCAGCACTCGGGAGGCAGAGCCAGGCGGATCTCTGTGAGTTTGAGGCCAGCCTGGTCTACAGAGATCCAGGACAGGCACCAAAAAACCAAAAAAAAAAAAAAAAAAAAGAAAGAAATATAAAACCATAATAAAAAAATGTAAGATTAGACTATAAATGTGACAGGCCCCAGACCTTACCATGAGTAGTGCCATGTTAGAGGCACCATTCTGATCTTAAAACACAGCATGTAGGTCTCAGAATCTTCCAAACTGGAAACAAAGAGCTAGTCCATAGTACCAGGGAAGTCCCTAAGTGCATAACCTTGTTCCTTGGCTTCTGTAGTTCTGCCTCTTGCTAGCTGAAATGTGACAACCAGGTTGTGTTTTTTGTGCACAAAAGACAAAGAGCTGTAAGGCTCAGGGCTGCATGATTTGGGCAAGTTTCCCATGCAGTCACTGGCCAGCAATAAAGACTTTCCTTTCAGCTTTCAGTGTGCCCATGTGTTTGTCTCTGGTCAGCTTCCCTCATAACATATAAACATTAGAAATGAAGAAATTCCTTTGCTGAAAGGGTCATAATCGACATCGAAGGAGAATAAACAAAATTGGAGACTGCTACACAGACACACACCCAAAAATACACACACATATATACATGCAAACACACACATATCACACTTCCGTATACGTGCACATATCATACACAAAAACACACATAAATAAACACACAGCTAATGTTCAGACCATAGAGAATTTAGTGTAAAATTATCAAAAAATCAATGGGGAAAAACAGACAAAATGCAGAAACAGATGAATTGTAAAGAGAATAACCAATCGATATATTTAAAGCATTCAGCTACAACTGGACATAGTTCAGTTGCAAGCATGAAGACCTGAATTCCATTACCAGAACACACGTAAAAATCCAGGTGTGAGGGCACAGGCCTGTAATCCCAACCCTAGGGAGACAAGACAGGTGGATCCCTGCTTGCTGGCCGGCCAGCTTAGCCTCCTCAACACGTTTAAGGCCAGTGAGAGGCCTTGTCTTAAAACAAAATGGATGTCATCTCAGAAACAAGACTCAAGGTCTAGCCTCCAATGCATGTGTGTTTGCATCATATGCACACAGAGACTAAAAATTGACTGCATTTTCAAAGATATTAAAATACTAACAAATGTCTCTCAGGCAGAAAAAACCCTAAAACATACATTATTACTAGGATAGGGTCCAAAACACAAGTAGTTCCACATCAAAACATTTAAATATGCTCAAAATTGCTAAGAGGTATGCCACCCCTAAGAACGTATTCTGGAAATCCCACTAATATTTCACCACCAGGTTTTTCTAAGTATTCAAAATCAATGATAATGAGCCAGTCTCGTGTTGACAGCCAGGCACCATGCCAAGCCAGTCACACGTGTTCTCTTGTTTTACCCTAAAACACCCATGTGAGATAACTCCCATTATTATCGCCACTTTACAGACAAGGAGACAGAGGATTAAAACAACTCCATGGCCCATCAAAGGCGACTCTAGACACCACAGGACAAAGGTAAGATGAATGCAATGAATGTGTGCTGTGGATATCACTCTGTATAAATAAAACACTGATTGGCCAGTAGCCAGGCAGGAAGTATAGGAGGAACTAGCAGAGAGGAGAGAGGAAAAGGAGAGGAAGGCGGAGGAGAGGAGACACCAGCTGCCATTCAGGGAGCATCATGTAGAGGCAACAGGTAAAGCCATGGAACACGTGGCAACATATAGATTAACAGAAATGGGCTTAGTATAAGAGTAAGAGCTAGACAATGGTAGGCCTGAACTAATGGCCAAGCAGTTTAAATAATATAAGAGTCGATGTGTTTATTTTATAAGTGGGCTCTGGGACTGGCGGGGCTTGGTGGAGCTGGAGAGAAATTCTCCAGCTACAAATGTGTATTTCTCAAAGAGTATGGAGAGACATTCCTCTCTGCTCATTTGTAAACGTGAGCGTGATCAGAGTGACATGATAGTGACCACAGAGTAGGAGAAATATGGTGTGTATATATCTCTCTGGGATAAAAAGGATGTGGAGTAAAGAAGCAGGGAGGGAGAAGAGGAAATGGGCAGGGAGAGGTCATGCTCTCAATGATGGTTTTCTCTGGCCGGGAGATCTAGCTTAACAGTAAAGCCCTTGCCTCAAGTACTTTCCAAAACACAAAACATTGATGTTTTAAGTTACAGAATGATGCTAACCTTAATTTCCTTCTCTTTACATCATTTGTCTTCATATTTTCTTTGATGAATACACACCTTTTGAATCAAATGGAATTTTATTTAAAAGGGGGACATAATTGATGTCATTTTCAATGGTATTCTTTTTAATAGAGAAACAGGATTGTTCTTGGACTGTAGCCCAGCGTTGATGGTGGATCCAAGGTTGCTGGGGTCACAGAAGTTCCCCAAGCTTCCTCATCCTAGAATAAAAACAGGACCTACTTACTTAGTGTGGAATAATTCTGCTCTTGGGTCCAGAGAGACTCTAACTTAAAATACAGTCTGTGACTCACTGAGCCCACCCTCTGGCAAACACTTTGTTCTGAGGCTGAAGCCCCTCTGTGTTCCCAGTGAAATAAACACATCTCAATGCTTAGGCTTGAATGCTGATGTCTGAGGGCCTCCTCAGCTCCATGCTGGCCGGAATGAAGTCAGCCAATCCCAGAGCTTGTTCAGCTGATGATGTCATCCTAATAGCGAAAAAGCCCCTGACTGATTCTTTTTTTTTTTTAGCTTAGCATCATGCCTGGTGCAGAATAGGCACTAAGTAAGAGATTCATTTTATTAAATAATAACACATTAATAGGGCACAGAAGTTTGGCAAGCTTCACATAATGAAAGTATCAAACTTTCTTTTTTTTATAAAGATTATTTTATTATTCATTTATTCACCCATTCATTTTTTAAAAATATTTTTATTTTATAATTAACTTAATTTCACATATCAGCCACTGATTCACCTGTCCTCCCTCCTCCCAGCCCTCTCCCCCAATCCAGCTCCCATTCCCACCTCCTCCAAGGCAAGGTCTCCCCTGGGGAGTCAGCCCAACCTGGTAGACTCAGCCGAGGCAGGTCCAGTCCCATCCTCCCTACACCAAGGCTGAGCAAAGTATCCCAGCATAGGCCCCAGGCTCCAAAAAGCCAGCCCATGCACCAAGGACAGGTCCTGGCTCCACTGCCTGGGGGCCTCCCAAACAGTTCAAGCTAATCAACTGTCTCACTTATTCAGAGGGCCTGCTCCAGTTCCATGGGGGCTCCTCAACCATTGGTTCACAGTTCATGCATTTCCACTAGTTTGGCTATTTGTCCCTGTGCTTTTTCCAATCATGGTCTCAATATCTCTGGCTCATACAATCCCTCCTCTCTCTCGCCGATTGGACTCCCATAGCTCCACCTGGGGCTCTGCCGTGGATCTCTGCATTTGCTTCCATCAGACACTGGATGAGAGTTCTATCATGACAGCCAGGGTGTTCGGCCATCCAATCACCAGAGCAGGTCAGCTCGGGCACTCTCTTCACCATTGCCAGTAGTCTACAGTGGAGGTATTTTTGTGAATTTCTGGAGACCTCTCTAGCACTGTTTCTTCCTATTCCCCTGGGGTCTTCATTCATCATGGTATCTCCCTCCCTGTTCTCTCACTCTGCTCCTGATCCAGGTGGGACCTCCCACTCCCCTAAGCTCTCTTTTCCCCCGACCCTTGCCCTCCATTACCCCACCCCCAACCCCAGTTTGCTCATGTAGATCTCATCCATTTCTCTGTCATTGGGCGATCCCTGTGTCTTTCTGAGACTCAGAAGCTTTTGTAGGGCAAAGGACATGGTCAACAAGACAAAACGTCAGCCTGCAGAATGGGTAAAGATCTTCACTAACCTCACATCTGACAGAGGGCTGATATCCAGAACATATAAAGAACTCAAGAAATTAGACATCAAAATACCCAACAGTCCGATTAAAAAATGGTCTATAGAGCTAAACAGAGAATTCTCAACAGAAGAAGCTCAAATGGCTGAAAGACATTTAAGGAATTTCTCAACATCCTTAGTCATCAGGGAAATGCAAATCAAAATGACTCTGAGATCCCATCTTACACCCGTTAGAAAGGCTAAGATCAAAAACACTAGGGACAGCCTATGTTGGAGAGGATGTGGAGCAAGGGGAACAGTCCTACACTGTTGGTGGGAATGCAAACTTGTACAGCCACTTTGGAAATCAATATGGCGCTTTCTTAGAAAATTGGGAATCATCCTCCCTTAAGACCCAGCTATACCACTCTTGGGCATATACCCAAGGAATGCTTAATCATACCACAAGGACACATGCTCAACTATGTTCATAGCAGCATTATTTGTAATAGCCAGAACCTGGAAACAACCTAGATGCCCTTCAACTGAAGAATGGATAAATAAAATGTGGTACATATACACAATGGAGTACTACTCAGCAGAGAAAAACAATGACATCATGAGGTTTGCAGGCAAATGGATGGATCTAGAAAAAATCATCCTGAGTGAGGTAACTCAGACTCAGAAAGACAAACATGGTATGTACTCACTCATAAGAGAATACTAGATGTAAAGCAAAGGATAAACAGACTGCAACTCACAACTCCAGGGTGGCTACCTAGTAAAGAGGTCCCAGTCTGATTCTTTGCAGCAAGGTGGGATGGGCTAGAGATGGAGACTTAAGCACAGAGCAGGGTGTCAGGGTATTGGTCAAACTGCCTGGTGTGGGGAATGGAATCAAAACACTGGCCACTGCTCCCAAGGCCTAGGCCACAGGCTGAGGGAATCCTTCCTGAAGGGTGAGGGACTCTTTGGAAGTTTCTGGGTCAGCCCATCTTTCCCATGAATATGGCAAAGGAGTTCAGAAGAGTACTTTGGGGGCAGTGTGTGGAGTATATTTCTCTTGGACCTTTCTGCTGCCTCATCCATCCTTTTTGATGTGTGTTTGGTGTGTGTGGCACTATGGAGAGAGTTTAGAGGTCGGAGGACAGCTTTGTGATACTGGGATATTCACAGCTTTGTGATGCAGGCTTTTTCCTTCTACCTTAGCTTGGATTCTATATCCAACTCATGTCCTTAGGCAAATGCTACATTTGCTGAGCCATCTTGTCAGCTCTCAGCAGTTTTTCAGTTAAAAAAAATAATCCAGTGAAAGTCAAACTTGGCAGTTCATATTAGTAATCTCAGCACTTGGGAAGTTGAAACAGGAGGATTGCTGTGAGCTCCAGGTTAGTTTGAACTACACAGTGAGTCCCAGGGCAGCCTTGGTTCAGAATAACAACTGGTTTCCAAAAAGCCAAAGAAAGAGAAAGAGGTAGCAAGGGGAGGAAGGGAAGAGAAGAAGAGCGAGAATGGAAGAAGAGGAAGGGGAAGTAGAGAAGTAAAGGGAGAGAAGGGGGAGGAGGAGGAGAAGGGATAGAGGAAGAGAGGGTAGAGGAGGAGATGGGGAGAAGAGGATGGAATAGAGGTATATGGAAGAGGAGGAGGAGAATTCTTCATTGAAGAGTCAAAACATGTCAGTCTTGAGGATACAAGGATGGACAAAACAGGTAAGGTCCCACTTGAAGGGAACTTTGCACCCTGATGGATTAAAATAGTCAACAAACGTAAATATATAAACTAACAATCAATAAGCAAATTGAAAGATTCTCAGTTCTCAGTAGAAGCCAGCTGATGAGATGGGAATGACAAGGACCAAGTTCCACACCAGGTGACAGTAGAGCTGAAATGTAAGTGAGGTGAAGAAGTCACTGCTCTAATGGCACATGACTCCCTATTTCCCTTCTCCTGGTCACAGCTATCTACAAAGGCCACCTCCTGAGGAAGTCTTCCCTGGAGTTCTCAGCCATGGTTACTAACTCAGAGCAGATCCCTGATGGTCACACAGAATACTGGATGATATGTGTGTACACCAGGAAATCCAAAGGCGTACCTCACTTTCCCCTAGACTGCAAAGCCCAAGGGTGCATCCTGTGATCAGTCATAGTTCTTCCCAGAGCTTGGCCCAGACTCCCACTGCTACCCATTGGATGACTTGGTCACCTGAATCTCCCAAAGAAGGCTTGTCTCCTGCATATCTAAAACCAACTTTCTTTTATTCTCTCCTAAGCCTCTGATGGTCCCTGGTTCAGGGACGTCTTAGCATTTGTTGCTTTTAGTGTCATCATATGTGGTTTTGCTAGACACAAAAGCCAAGAGGATGGCAATTGGAAGCTGGAGCCTAACCAGGTCATCTGTCAAGGGCTTCTCCAGACTAAAATTCCCACCCTAGCCTCATGCTCTAGACTGCATTTGCTTAGAGGTACATTTTCCATTTGCATAAGGATGCTCTCCCCTGCTGTATCTCCCAGCTCTGTTCACAGTGTGAATATCCCAGCATACCCTTGTGCTATAAGATGCTCTCTGCTTGAAACCTGAGGCCTATGCAGGGTCGCTTGGCTCGGCCTGGGAGGAGGGGACTGGACCTGCCTGGACTGAGTCTACCAGGTTGATCTCAGTGTGCGGGGAAAGCTTTGCCCTGGAGGAGATGGGAATGGGGGGCGGGCTGGGGGGAAGGTGAGGGGGGCGGGAGGGGGAGAACAAGGGAATCCGTGGCTGATATGTAGAACTGAATTATATTGCAAAATAAAAATTAAAAAAAAAAAAAAGCCGGGCGGTGGTGGCGCATGCCTTTAATCCCAGCACTTGGGAGGCAGAGGCAGGCGGATCTCTGTGAGTTCGAGGCCAGCCTGGTCTCCAAAGCGAGTTCCAGGAAAGGTGCAAAGCTACACAGAGAAACCCTGTCTCGAAAAAACAAAAACAAAAACAAACAAAAAAAAAGATGCTCTCTGCTTGCTGTGGCTCCTGTCTCTGCTCACAGTGTGAATATCCCAGCACATCCTTGTATTCTAAGTCAGCCAGTGTTCTCTCCCATTACCTGTTCCTTATGCATACTTCATAGTAATGCCTTTCCTTCTTGTGGCCAAGTACCTCAAAGGCAGTGACTTAAAGAAGGAAGGACTTTCATTGGCTTACAGTTTGAGGTCATACAGTTCACCAGAGTGGCAGATGGCTCCATGGTGCCAGGGGTATGGAAACTGAGGTTCTTCACACCACGTCTTATTGGAATAGGAAGCAGAGGGGTGGGCAGACCTGTGACACCTCAGGGCCCTCCCTCAATGACACACTTTCTCCAGTAAAAGTATACTTCCTAAGGGTTCCACAACCTTGCCAACTGAGGACCAAGTCTTTAAACACATGACCCTGTAGGGAACACGTCACATGGAAACCACAGCATCCTTTGAGATTGCTCTGAAATCCATTGCTTTTTCCAGGAAGCACCTCTTTTACCTCACACCCACCTTCTTCTGTAGCTGCAAGAGAGTCCATCTTCACCATCACTTCTCCTTGCTGGGACAGCCCAGAAGCACTGCCTTCTGTAAATGAATCTTGCTATTCTAACTAGACTGTATGTTTATACAACCTGTGTCAGGTTTCAGTATCTTGGACTGGGTGACACGTTGATCATAGAAGCCTCAATCTTGCCACATGTCTATAGGGCTCAGATTCTACTTGTGAAAATGTTTTTTGGTGTGGCTTCTGACAGCTCTCTGCCTCAGAAGGCTCTGCATGCTCCTGGATGAACTGTGGCAGATGCTCCAGGGAGCGAGTCCCTGGAGGAGGAGCCATTAATAAACTCCACAGCATTTTTTATTTATGTTCAGAAAAGCATGGGGGCCAGTGCTGTACCTACACTGAAACTCTGGAGGAAAGAGGACTCTGGGGTGAGGGACCAAGAAATGGGTCTCCATGAGTCCCTAGAGTGATGTGTCATTGTCCCTTGGGTCTTCCGGTTTGCTTTTGCAGCCCTTGGAAGAAACAGAGCTATGAGCCAAACAGAGTCTGGGCCATTTCTGAGCTCTCTAGCTCTCTCTCTAATTAAATAAGAGCGAGTCCCAGGAATGAGAATGGGGGTGTGTGTGGAAGGCTGCAAATTAGTGACAGATCAGTGATAGATGGTAGCTGGATAAATAACAGTAAAGGATGGATGGGTAGACAGATGCAAGATAGACAGACAATGCTCACACATGTGTTTGCTGCTATACAAAGTAGCTCTTCAGAGTTACTTAGGAACCAGTGACAGAGGCTGCCCTAAGGGAAAAGAGTGTGTGAGGCAGCTGAGTAGAGAGAATCTTTTTCCACACCTGCTTTGGATACCGTCTTTTAATGTGGGTGACAGTTGTGTGGCTTGATGTGTTTGTGGGTCCCTGGCAGTGAGACTGGGACTTAACCCAGGTACATACACTGGCTTTTTCGAGCCCATTCCCTAGGGTGCAATGCCTTACTCAGCTGTAATGCAGGGGAGAGGGACTTGTTTCTGCCCCAACTTGGTGTGCCAGCCTGTGTTGACTACCCAAGGGAGGCCTTACCCCCTATGAGGAGGGGATGGAGGTGGGATGGGGTGCTGTGGGATGTTCTGTATGCTCTGAATGTGTTGCTCTGATTGGTTGATAAATAAAATGCTGATTGGCTAGTAGCCAGGCAGGAAGTATAGGCAGGGTGAACAGAAAGACAAGGAGAATTCTGGGAAGTGGAAGGCTGAGTGAGTAGACGCCAGCCCACCATCCAGGGAGCAGCACATAATGGCACACAAGTAAGGCCACAGAACACGTGGCAACATATAGATTAATAGAAATGGACTGAGTTTAAATGAAGGGCTAGTCAGTGGTAGGCCTGAGCTAATGGCCGAGCAGTTTTAGTTAATATAAGCTTCTGAGTGATTATTTTATAAGTGGCCGAGGGGTCCATGGGGCTAGGCAGGATCAGAGAAAACTTCAGCTACAATGGAGGGGGAGATAAGGGGCAGTGGGAGAAGGGAAGGGAAAGGGAACAGGGGTTGGTATATAAAATGAAAAAAATATTTTAATAAAAAAGTCTATTAAAAAAAGAACCATACAGTAATGTATTGGCATCATGGTATAGAAAACAAAACAAAACAAAAAGAAAACTATATGCAAGTCAAGTAAAAATATGGTGAGATACAAGGGTTCATCCATAATATTACGCAAACAAACACTTACGTTATGACTTCTACTGCATGCCAGTTGCTTCTATCTGTGGCCCTTTCTGTTCTTATCATCCTAAAAAGATCCTATAATCATTTCTAGTGTATAGGCAGGGAAAGGGGAGTGGAATTAAATGGAGTAGTTTGCCCAAGGTCAGTAGAACAATAGAATAAGCATTTTAATGGAGGCATACTGTCCTCAAAGGCCATGCTCTTGACCACTAGGCTATACTGCTCTTCTGTCTCTAATCCTGCATTTATTCTGGGAGACACTGGTCTGCCCTTTGGCCCTTGTAGAATCTATGTAATTTCTGACCTAAACAGTGTCATCTTGCTCCCTTGCCAATGGAACAATCATCATTCCAGGCATATAGCTCAACCCACATGTAGACACATGAATGAATGAATTGATCAATCAACCAAGTAATGGAGTGATTTCATCCATTCACACAAATAATTCTAACAGCCAAGATTTGCTAAGCGAGGGTGGCAGTGGAGTAGTGCTGTGTGTATCGCTCTGTATAAGTAAACACTGATTGGCCAGGCAGGAAGTATAGGCAGGACTAACAGAGAGGAGAAAAGAGGAAACAGGAAGGCAGAAGGTACTGCCTGGAGCCATGGCTAGGACAAGGAAGATGTAAAGTACCAGTAAGCCACGAGCCATGTGGCAAAGTAAAGATTAACAGAAATGGGCTAAATATAAGAGTAAGAGCTAGACAATGATAGGCCTGAGCTAATAGCCAAGCAGTTTAAATAATGTAAGAGTCTGTGTGTTTATTTTATAAGTGGGTTCTGGGACTGGCAGGACATGGTAGGACCCGGAGAGAAAAGCTCTCCAGCTACAAATGGCACCCAACATGGGGCACGAACCCATGACCCTGAGATTAAGAGTCTCATGCATGAGCCACAGCCAGGACAAGGAAGATGTAAAGTGCCGGTAAGCCACGAGCCACGTGGCAAAGTAAAGATTAATACAAATGGGCTAAATATAAGAGTAAGAGCTAGACAATGATAGGCCTGAGCTAATAGCCAAACAGTTTAAATAATGTAAGAGTCTGTGTGTTTATTTTATAAGTGGGTTCCGGGACTGGCAGGACACAGTGGGACCCGGAGAGAAAAGCTCTCCAGCTACAGAGTACATGTGGTGTGGAATGCTGAGGTTGGAGGGAGCCCAGAAAACCATGAGATGAGGAGAAGGCCAGGATGACCAGAGCCCTGTGTGTTAAAAGATGACCATAGACTTGGCTGGAGAAGCAGGCTGGGCTCAGATCCTGCAAGCCTTCACAGAGGATTTGGAAATGTGTTTGATAGCTGATGGAAGCTGCAGAAGGTTTTTCACAGCATGGAGACTCTCCTTACCGGCTATCTGATGGCTGGGCACTGCATCACATGAAGGTAGCTTCTGGTTCTGAGACTCTGTGAGATCCTGTTCTTGCAGTGAGCAGCAGGAAGGGGTGGCCCAGTGCTTGCAAAAGGTTCAGATTCTCTCATTGCTACCTCATGCAGAATCTCTGTGCCTCTCTCTGATCTTCCTTGCCTATCAGCCAGGACCAAGGATTTTGCTCCAGCTGGGACTGTGGCCAGCAGTTGGCCTTTCAGCCTGTGGCCTCAGGCCCAGGGATTCTGAGTCATGGAGGCAGCATCAGGAAAGGCATAGAGCCTGGGTGACATTTGTAGCTCACATGGATGTATTAACACCCCCACAGTCTCCTGAGCAAATAAGGCCAGGCCAGACTTTGGCTGAGGCCATGAAGGCAAAGAAAATTGGAGCACATCACATGCTAGGAAAAGAGATGGAACTAATGAAGCCTATTGAGAACTACCACACCCATTATCATTGAACATTATGCTGGTCTCAACTCTGGACCTAGACTCCAGCTCTGCCTAAGGTTACCCAACCAGAGTCCAACTAACATCTTCTCCATGTCCACGTGGGACTCACAGAGATTTGATACTTGCAGGACTTTGAAGGATGAATAGAACTTTTAGGAAATAATGCACAAAAGAAGAACATTCCAGAAGTAAAGGCAAACAGAAGAACACAGTGATTAAACCCAAGAACTTAAGAGCCAGAGTGCTAAGCCTAGAAGATGACTCTTCTACTTTCTGGCTTTGTGACCCTGGACACATAACTTAGCATCTCTGAGCTCTAGTTTCTTATCTGAAAACAAAACAATCATAATGTCCCTGACAGGACTGGAATGGATGCTTTAGAACTTCACATACCAAAGTCCAGCCCACGGTGAAGACTATAGAGGTGTGAGCTGCTATTGTCTTGGCTGCTGTCATTGTCTTTGGGCAGTTTATATTATGGGCCCAGGTGAAGATGCAGGCACATAAGAGGACACATACACACACACACACACACACACACACACACACACACACACACACCCCAAAACAAAACAAAAAAACACCAGCACCAGAAATGGGAACTATAGGGTCAGTGAGATTACAACACCCCTCTTCTCGGGGGAATTCTCATCAGCAGAAGACCAGAGTCACAACTAAGGGGCATATACATGTGGCCATATCCTAGAACCATGGAAGGGAAGCTCTTTCTGAGTCAGAGTCACAGCTTTGGTCCCTGCTCTGGCCATTGATCAAGTCTTGAGGGAGAAAGTACAGAGGGTCCTAATGGGACAAGCAGTGGGGTAAGGTGTGAAGGGACTCCAGAGGGAGATGAAAAGGTTAAAACCCATTTAAAGGGAGAGTTGGCTTCTGAAGGACATCAGGAAACACAAGGGAAGGATGGATTTGAGGTCACATTGGGGCAGGTTGATAACTGGGCATCACTTGTTAAAATGCCCACAAGGCTAGGGGGTCTGTAGTGTGGAGCTACAGCCCCATGGGAGGTACTGGTAAACCACAGTCTGGATACCAGGGCCCTGACTGAGTGGTCTGGACATCAGTGTGGGTGGTCTACCATACAAACAGAATGCTGGGTAAAGACCGAAGCCAATTTCTTTTTTTGTTTGCTCATACTCTTTCTTCTAATCCCCACTTTCCCATTTCTTCTGAGTTATTCCTTTATAATATGTCCCTCTGGTCACTTTTAACTCCTCAAACTTGTCTCACTTCCATAGTTGGCATACCCAGGGGCAGTACACCATGAAAGCTTCAGGTTTATTGAAAAAGAAAGTCTCCCTACCGCCACCACCACACATCAACGCCTAAGGCAGGTGGGAGAGCTGGCCCTGTGGTCATAAGAGCAGAAGAGTTGTCCCTGACCTCCATCAGCTGCAACATTGTGGAGAGCAGGACCTGAACTTCATCAGGGTAGCACAATAGACCTAACCCTGTTAGCATAGGTGTGGGTGAACCAATCCAGAAGTTGTGAGCATGGGAGAGTTGTCCCCATTTCTCCTCTGTCCCATGGAAGCATGGGCAGAGGAAAGACACCTCTCACCACCAAAACCTGAAGCAGGTAGGAGAGCTGGCCTTGAGAGTACAAGAATGGGAGAGCAGGCCCTGCACCTTGTCAGGGCAACACAATAGACATAACTCTGTTGGTGGAGGTGTGGGTGAGCCAGGCCCGAAGTAGTGAGCAAGGGAGAGCTGTCCCCATTACTCATCTGTCTTGAGGTGGCATGGGCAGAGGAGAGTTGCCCTCCTGCCCATCATTGCCTGAGGCCCTCTGGTCATAAGAGCAGGAGAGCTGTCCCTGACCCCCATCAGCTATAACACTTGGGAGAGCAGGCCCTGCACCTAGACTGGACAGCACATTAGAGTGACTCCTGTCAGCACAGGTGTGGGTAAGCCAGCCCTGAAGTTGTGAGCATGGGAGAGCTGACCCCATTACTCATCTGTCTTGTGGTAGTATGGGCGATGGGGGAAGGAAATGCCCTTCCCTCCCCCATCCATCAAGACCTGAGGCAGGTTGGAGAACTGGCCCTGAGGTCACAAGAGCAGGAGAACTCTCCCTACCCCCAACCAGCTGCAACACCCAGGAAAGTAGGCCCTGCACCTTACCTGGGCAACACAATAGAGCCAACCCTGTTGATGAAGTTGTGTGTGAGCCAGCCTCAAAGTAGCGAGCATGGGAGACCTAGCCCCACCCCTCATCTGCCCTATGGTGGCATGGTCTGAGGAGAGATGCCCTTCCCCACCCATCAAAGCCCGAGGCAGGTGGGAGAGCTGGCTCTATGGTCGTAAGAGCAGGAGAGCTGTCCCTGACCCCCACCAGCTGCAACACTTGGAAGAACAGGCCATGCACTTCACCTGGTCAACACGATGGAGCCAACTCTGTTGGCAGAGGTGTGGGTGAGTCAGCCCCAAAGTTGTAAACGTGGGAGAGCTGTCATGTGGTGGTGTGGGAGGGGGAGAGATGCCCCCTTACCTCTTGCCCTTTACCATTCACTCTTTACCAGCTGCAATACATGTTTTCTTTGGGGGGGGGTGTGCAGGGACAGAGGGTGGATGCGAACGGATGGGGAAACGAATGAGATCAAGATACATGATGTAAAAGACATAGAATAAATTTAAAAATTCATGGAATTAATAAAATATTTTAAAGAAAGAAAAAGGAAGTCTCTTACTTCCCAGCCCACCCACTTCAGTGGGCAGGACAGGATGGTGCCTATTCCTTCTGTTTCTCCTTTTGCCTTGATATTTTCCCTTCCCCCCAACTCGTCTAGCTGCCCTTGACTCTTTGGGGATAAAATAGGAAGATGGAGGGGAAGTAAGGACAGGGTGGGCCCAGAGGGTATGGATGAGCTTGGATTGAGAGATATCCAATGCCAACTCAAAGGTTCTTGGGAAATTCCTTCTGAAGACTGTGCCAGGAGTAGCTTTCTCTGGAGCCTACTTGACTCATGGGAAGTGCTTTCCACCACACCTCCCTCAGTTGCCAGAACTGTGGTAGTCCCTACAGCAGCAAGGTTGTTCTTTTTCTAGTTGACATATCTACCAAGCCTTGGTTTCCTGTTGTGAGTGAGGATCTGGTACTAGAGCGTTGTACCCCTGACTTCCAAGACCCAGAGGTCAAGCTCTTCAGAGGTCCCTCCAAGCCTCCCCCACTTGAGTTAAGATGACTACCATCCATGGTGCGTTAGTGGACAGGGATGCCCTGACATTCTTTCCAACAGTTCTCCAGTTCTCACACTCTAACATTTCAAACTTGTGGTGAACAACAAGCTAAAACTCTTAAAGCTGGTTTGGGTCACCCTTTCCTGTGTGCCTCCTCTCTGGATTGAGAACTCCTAAGGACAGGGACTGCACTTCAGATCCTGGAAGTGCATTGGGCATTGACTTTGTGAACAGTTCCAGTGGACAGAAAAATGGCCACCAAACTGTCTACATCTTAATGCCCCAAATCGGTGGAAATGTTAAGCTACATTGCAAAGGAGAGTTAAATGTGCAGGTGAAATTAAGAATGTTCAACTCTTAAGAGGAAGGCATTGTGATGGACTTTGTGGGTAGGCCCAATACTATCACTGGGCTCCTTGGAAGTGGGTGAGAGAGGCAAATCCATGTAAAAGAGATTTGAAGATGCAGCACTTCCAGCTCTGAAAAAGGGAATTGACCACAAGCTGAGGGCTGAAGTCTCCAGAGGCAAGGATGTATGGACTTTCCTCTAGAACCTTCCAGAAAGAGCACAATGCTGTCAACCCCTTGATTCTAGATCATTGAGACTCGGGACTTCTATACAATAATATAATGAGTATAGTGTGTGTGTGTGCGCACATGGTGGATGTGTATGAGTATGGTTGGGTGTGATGTACATGTATAAATATGAGTATGAGGTGTATGTATATGAGTGTGTGTGTGTGTGTGTGTGTGTGTGTGTGTGTGTGTGTGTGTATGTACATGAGTGTGGATGGATGTGGTGTATATGTGTGAGTGTAGAGGGGTGTGGAGTGTGCAAGCCCTGTGAAGGGGCCTGAAGTTGATGTCAGGTATCTTCCTCAATCATTCTCCACATTAGTTTTTGAAGCAGAATCTCTCACTGAACCTGGAACTTCCTGATTCCTCAAGGCTGACCACCAAGCCTTAGGGATCTGCTGGCCTCTGCTTCTTTGATACAGGGATTATAGGCACCTGCTGCTGTGCCCAGTTTTTTTTTTTTTAATATGGACACTATGGCTCTGACCCAGGTCCCCATGCTTGCACAGCAAATACTTTACCCTCTGAGTGCCCCCTGCACTCCCAGCCCTAGGTGTCGTTTGAAGCTACTAGATTCGTGGTGACTATTAGAGCAACCATCAAAAACTAATAGTTGATGCTCAGACAATGTTGGTTGAACCATGAAGCTACCTTGGGTCAGAAAGTTACTTATGGAGTGTGGGATCCAAGCAGAGGCATGACCACAACTTGGAAGGCTGTGCTCTGATTCTGGGAAGTGCTGAAGACCCTTCTGTCCACTACAGTGATGGGACACTCCAATCAGCCACACAGAGGGGTCTTCCCTGGAAAGTACTGGCTTAATAGTGTCAATTCCTGGTCTCCAAATGCCATTTCTTGACTTTCTTGTAGTCCAACCTCTCCTGCAATTTTGTAGTGATTCAAAGTTGTCAAAACAATAAGGGCACCTGATAATGGTTTTTGTTCTTACAAATATGTGTGTGTGTGTGTGTGTGTATGTGCGTGTGCATGTGTGTGTGTGTGTGTGTGTGTGTGTATAAATTTAGCTTTCACCTGACCCTTCCTTTCTGATCTTTAAACAACTGCTATTGTTATGGTGTTTTTTCACAATATTTTCTGCACATGCAACAACACTTATTTCCAGATTTATTTGTGCACACACACACACACACACACACACACACAAATTATTTGGTGTAAAATGAATTACACTGGAGCTATTGTTCTACTTGCTTTGTTCAAGTAACGATATAATTTGAACGTCTTCTGTTAGCACCTGTAAGTAGGTTTGATTCTTTTTATTCTTTTTAACCGTTGCATAGTAGTTTATCAGGCACTGTAATGATACGTGGAGAGCTTAGTGTACAATCTAGCAGGATTTGAGAGTGAATCTCTTTATCTCAAGACAGCACATTCCCAGGCATTTTAGGACTTCCAAAGACCCTGAACACTCGTTTTGAAGACACTACCCCATATCACATCAAACACATTTAAATATCCCACATCTCACATCAAATATACATCTTTACTATAAAAATTGAAAGGATTTTTTTTATGATTTTGCTTTTGAAATGATATGGCTCTAGGTAACTTATTTAATTCATGATTGACTACAGTAATCATCACACAGGCTTGGGAATTCTCTCAAAGGGAGACGATTGAACCAGCAAATAGTGTTTAAGTGTGCTGACGTTTTTATGACTACTAAATTTAGCAGCCAATGGATGTGACAGAATTCTGTACCTTGTAGACAGTTGAGTAAACAACATAATTTCCCTTTTTATTTTATTGCCTTATTTTATGTGCTTAAAAATCATCAGTTTTATTTTCTTTCCTCCCTCCCTTCCTCCTTCCTTTCTTCCTTCCCTCCCTCCTTCCTCCCTTACCTCCCTCCCTCCTTCCCCTCTTTCATTTCCTTTCTTCCTTCCCTTCATCTCTACATTTCTTACAGGGTCTCCTGTAGCCCAGGGTGCCCTCAAAGTTACTAGGTAGCTAAGGAGGACCTTGAACTTTTGGTCTTCCTGTATTTACTTACTTCAAGTGCTGAGATTACAGGAAGTGCCACCATGCCTTGTTTGTTTGTTTGTTTGTTTGTTTTTTGAGACAGAGTTTCTCTGTGTAGCTTTGCGCCTTTCCTGGATCTCACTCTGTAGACCAGGCTAGCCTCAAACTCACAAAGATCCGCCTACCTCTGCCTCCCGAGTGCTGGGATTAAAGGTATGTGCCACCCCCACCCGGCTTGTTTTTGTTTTGTAACAGGTCTCATGTAGCTCAGACTGGCCTTGCACACCTGATTCTCTTACATCTACCTCTCAAATGCTGGATCACAGGTGTGTACCACCACACCTGGTTTGATGTGGTACTTGGTGATTAAGCCCAGGGATTTGTACATGCTATACAATCACCCTACCAACCGAGCCACATCCCCAGCCCCAGCATTTATCTTTTCAGACTTCCTGTTTGTCTTAGTGCCTGTGATGTTTCTCCTCCCTGGAGATGAGTGTCATGGGTTGGATGTTCTGTCCATACATTCCCTGGCCAGATGCCTAGGTTAACCCGGGAGGTGAGTGGGTGGGAGAGTCAGTGTGTATCTAGTGCTGGTGTAGGCAGGCTGCTCAGCAGAGTTCCCAGGATGGGTATTTCCCAAGGTGATTTAAGGAACAAGAGCAGAACGTAGCACTGGAATGGATCTTGAAGGAACTGGAGTCACAGCTAAGGAACACTGCTCAAGGATGGTCTTTTATTCCAGGAATGAGTGAGGTCAGGTCCCAGCTGCCTCTCAACTCCTTACCCACATGCTCAGAGTATCTCTCAGGAGCCCTGCTTTGTGCTTCTGCAGAGGGTCTCCTTGCTTACCTCCCAAGGGTGTCCAAGCCTGTAGGTCTCTCTAGCTCCACCCTTCTGCTCAGTGGACTGTGAAATGGAGCTGGCAGAGATGCTGGCTCAGAGCTGATGAACGGGCGAATGAAGGTCTCCATCAGGAGGGAAATTTCCCCCATCTGCACTACTACATGTGGAAATGTCACTCTGATCAGAGCAGTAAGTGCTCAGGAGGGAAGGGGAACATAATGACAGAGACAATTTGGCATCCCATTTAATTTCCTCACCAAAAAATTAACATTTTTGAAAAGATTAACTTTCTCTGTGGCAATTCCTCTCCAATGTAAGCACTCGCTGGATGATGGGCTATTCCAAATGGTGGTGATCATGAAGATGAGGCTTCTGCAGCATGGGGTGCTGTTATTGCTCTGAGAAAAATCACTGGGGAGGGGAGCATTTCAGGTCCCACAAGCAGCTATTATCTTTGAGGAGTCCCCATGGATCAGAACCCAGTCTCTGTATCTCAGTAACACAGACCGTCAGGAATGTGAGCAGAGACACGGTTGGAGGGATTGGGGTTAGAAGAGAGCTAGGGATCCTGTCCGGCCAAGAAATGCAGCAGTAAGACTAGACAGAGGTGCATAAACTCGGACTCTTATCTTCCAGCCCAGGTAAGGATGGAGTTCATGGTTCAGGCACCCACAGCATTTCCTCAGTCCTAACATTCTGTGGACCATTGTGTCCTTTATTGTTTTTTCATGGTAGATCTCTGCGTCCATCCTCTTCCTTTACCCTCCACCACAGTGAATGACTTCTGCTACTAGCCACAGTGAACGTGTCAGCTCTTGCTGAGCATGATAGTACTTGAGTGGCTTTGGGGGCTGTGCCCCAAGGTCAGGGATGTTTCTTTGTTGTCACGGTGATAGTGTAATGGTCAATCTTATTGTCACTCCAATAGTGATGGTTAATCTTGTTGACTCCAGACAAGGCTGACACTGCCTGATACCAAGTCTTTCCAGACAGTTTCTTTCTCCGTGTAGGGGAGAATGTTGTGCCCTCCCTCCAGTTTTGTCTCTATTCTTTTCTGCACTATTCTGTGCTGTTCCATCTTATCCTATCCAATCCCATCCCATCTCACCTCATCCCATCTCATCCCATCCCATCCCACCTCATTCCATTCCATCCCATCCCCTTCCATTTCTATTCTATTTTATTAGTAAAAAGATTCCTAACTTTTATAAATGGCCAATTGGCAGAAAGACAGTCTTCTTAGCCTCTCTTGCAGCTATAAGCATCTGGGAAAGTTAATTACCCATGGGATTTGTGCAGGAACATTATATAAGACTTCAGAGAGATCTCTTTAAAACAATGAAGATGCAACATCCTTCCTCTTCTCTTTCGCTTTCTCCTCACTTCATCCAGAATGCAGCATATGTGATGGTTGGAGCCTCAGCAGCCATCATCAACCCTGAGGCAACGGAATGGAAAGCATGTGGTGAGGATGAAAGAGTCTTGTTCTCCTAAAGATGTCATGGAACAGCCATCACAGCTTTTTTCTTTTTCTTTATTGAGACAGGGTCTCATTTTACTGTAGGATGACACAGAACTATCTGAATTCAAACTTTAGACTATCCTACCTGTGTCTTGAGATTAGAGGTGTGAGTCACTATGAGTGGCCACCCTAGCTTATAAAGCTACATTCATTCATTTTGGGTCTTTACATCACAGGCAGTTGAATATTCTGCTGACATATGCCTATTGCTGAATTGCTTGCCTCTAAAGCATCTAGACGTGATATGCTGCCAGCTATCTGAAGTCACACTCATTCTCTATGGAAGTCTTTGTATCCTACATTTGTGCCTGTCCCCTAGGCAGGAGTTCCTGGGAACTGAGGAATGAGTCACAGAGGAGGCTTTCTGCTAGACACTTCCCTGCATCATTCCTCTCCTGGGATGACTCACTTGTCTATCGGGTCCTTGACCTCCCATCCAAACAGATCTCTGTGGCCTAGCCCCAGCAGTCATTTGATCATTCTTTTATTCCCCCCATGATGACACTGTCACTTCTACTGTACCCTTTCACCTGTAAAATGCACATGGTTCCTGCCTAATTCCTGGCCATTGTTCAAGGGATGCCTTGATCCAGAGACTGAGAGAAGGTCAGACTGCTTATAGAAATGCTGGTCCTTTCCTCAACTGGAATTTAAAGAACAGAGCACTTGTGATGGGGTAAGGCAATCTCTGTTTTTGTAGCTGTGCTCCAAGTTCGGGGATGTTCCTTCATCATAACTGTGATATTAGTGTGATGATTAATCTGGTCAACTTGACAGGGTCTAGTGTTCTGGGATATTTGTAGACTGTATAAAGATGTATTGCTGTGATTGGTGTTATAAAGAGCTGAATGGCCAATAGTTAGACAGGAGGTATAGGCAGGACTTCCAGGGATAGAGAGGACTCTGGGAAGAAGAAGAAAGGCAGAGATGCCAGGAGATACAGAGCAAGCAGAATGTGCAAAAGGAGAGGCAGCAGCCATGAGCCATGTGGCAGAACATAGATTAATATAAATGGGTTGATTTAAGTTATAAAAGCTAGTTAGAAATAAGCCTAAGCTATAGGCTGAACTTTTGTAATTAATAAGAAGTCTTTCTGTCATTATTTGAGAGCTGGCAGGACAGAGAAAGACTTGTTACATATGGTATTTAACATGGAGGCACATATTTCCACATAGTACCTGAGAAAGCTTTTTTTAAAAAAGTTATAAACACATAAACAGGAAGCCAGATGTAGCTTTCTAGTCCTACAATCTTTCAGGCAGGCCACAGCATACAGGCTTGAGCCAGTCAGCACCATGTGTAGAATCATACATCAGGTTTAAGGTTCGGCTCATATGGTCAAAAATGCTATAGGCGCTTAGTAAAGCTAGGTCCAGACTGAGAAAACATCTGAACAGGTTATGTTATGCTTAAAAGGTGTTTGGGTGCTAAAGAAAGAAAAGAAAATGGGTATAGACAGTCATAGAAAAAATAGCTTAGAAATAATAAAGTCTTTAAAGAAAGAATACAGTAACATAAAAAAATGAGCCACATAAGGATGATAAATGTTATAGCACAGGGAGTTTGGATCTTACACGGTGCTTGTTAATCTTAAATTTTTGAATGCTAATGAACAGAGAACAACAGCTACTGAGAGACATTGGATTATAAAATGGACTGCTGAATTAAACCAGTCCATATACTTTAGGGACATTTTGGCTTCAGAATGGGAATTCAGAATGAAAAATGTGTTGAGTTGGGGGAGAGGTTGTGCTTTTGTTTCCACAAGCTGTAGATTCCTTCAAAATTAATAGAGACAAGATTTGATTGGGGGAGACCTCCTGAAAATTTTGGTTACAGACATAAAGAAACAAACCAAGAAAATCTGCAAGTCAGGTGATGAATACACTGATCCCTCTACTATGGGAACAGCTTTGAGACTGGATGAGACGTGATAAATCTTGTTGGCTACAGAGTCCTCATGACTTATTATTACATGCCATTCTTTCATATGGCGTGGATAGAGATTTGGTTATACAGTCCAAATGGACTTATAAAGTTGACAGATGCCTTTCACCTGCTCAACCATAAAACAGAAAATCATCTTTAGCTGGCTTGTGCACACTGCACATTCCATACTTGCATTAATCAGATATATGTTACCTTTAAAAGTCGGTGTGTTTTCAGAAAAAAAGGACCAGACACCAATGAAAACAAGTAGCCCAGTGATCCAGCCTTTCAGAATGCCTCTGTTGCAGTTTCCTCAAAATTCTGCATCCAGAACAACTTCAAACCTACTAGCTAGATGGTCCGGCCTCACAGACTACTCTAGGCAAAACTTCATATAAACTCTGCACTTTCCTATCATATAGAGACTGGGAAGCAAATGATACAGCTAGATTTCCCAGGACTTGACCATTATTTCAATTTTCTCAGGGGCCCCTAAAGATGCTGTTGCCCACAGACAATAGGAAGCAGTCTAGAAAACATGATGCCACATTCCTAAGAGGTAGGGTGGGTGGTTTTTGGTCATTCAGTGGATTATGGTTGTTTGTCATTGTTTAGGGGGGGGGGGGTTGGTTGCAAGTTGTTGTTGGTCATGGTCAGGGAGAAAGCTGAGCAAATGAGATTAGGTTCAGGAATCTTTTTCTGAAGGGAAAAGGGGGGGATAAAGAAATGATAGGATTAAAAACAACTATTAATTTCAAATATTTTACGTCGTTATATTGATACAAATTTAAGGGTATTTTTGTTATACTGTATATATGTTTCTAGTCTAGTTTAAGGTATTGTGCCTATGTAACTCTATTGCAGACCATAAGAGACCAGCTCCCACAATCTGCTCCAGGGATATGAATAGAAGACCTCAGGGTAGCTAGGGATTAGGAAAAAATTTTTTTCTATCTGAAGGCTAGACTTTTTCTATCTGAGGGGTAAATAATAAGGGAACACACATGATTTCTGATGATAACTTTCTCTTTTACTTCATCTTAAGGATGGTCTCTGACTCTGTCTCCACATAGCTACATATCTTTACATGGCTACACTCTATACATACAGTTACATAACTTTCTTTACATACATACATTTTCATATCGCTATACATCTTTCTTCTACATACATTTCTCTTCTACATCTCTTTTCTATACAGCTGCATCTTCCTTGCCGCTACACAGTTACAAATCTCCACACAGCCACAGCTAAACATCTCATTTACACAGCTCTCTCACCATACAGCACTTTACACAGTTCCTAGGCACAGCTCCTCCATGTAGCAGCAGCTCTTTCACACAACTCTCTCTCACATTCACTCACACATCTTTCTTTTACATTGATCACTTACTCTTTCATCCACTCACTCCCTCACACTTCTCTCATGCTTCTTCTTCATCTCTCAGCACACACACACACACACACACACACACACACACACACACACACACACATTTCACTCACATTCTGCAGCAGCTCTCACATAGTTAGCTCTACACAACTGTCTCTCTCCATACTGACGCTGCTACTATCCACAGCCAAACTTGGGACAACTATAAGTTACAGGTTCTGGGCCCTACGCACTCTCAAAACACAAGATGTCACGTAGTTTCTCTTAGGCTAGTAATGTCACATTGATCCATGCATGGAGCTCTAGTTTTTTAGGGATCCCAAACAGTAAACAATTGGCCGAACCTTGAGTCATCAGGGTACGTGCCGAAAGAGAACTACTGCAAGGACTATGTCTCAATGTAAACAGCCTGGCCTTGATTTAGCAATAAACAACACCTGGGAATTAGTCTTTGTGTATTTTCTGCAGGGGCAGTTTAGTCTGTTTAGAATTTGTTCTGAAGTCCAAAATTAGCTGTCTTTGAGACTGAGAATACTGTTACTTTCCTGTGTCAGTAAAGAAGAATATTCTGGTCTTATTTCTGTTCATCAGAATTATACAGCTTAAACAGAAATTCACAGCTAAATGTGTGCCCAAAGATGTAATATATTCTTGAGATAAACACACAATCAGTGGGAAAACACCCATAGCTGTTTTTAGGAGAGAAATACAGTAGCACATGAGAAAAATTGCAGACAGGAGCAACAGGTCAATAACAGTCAGTAACTCCACAGCTTTGCCAAGTGGGGCTCCCCACCAGGGAGTTATATGTCCAGTGGGTCAACTTGTCAAACACTAGTTGTCAACTGCTGTATACTCCCATGGCCCTTGACACAGCTCATTTAAAAATGTAATATATAGTTAAGAAATAGAGGTTAGTAGTCATCTATAATAATCAGACTTGTAGTCATGTTAGGTATGTTTTCAAGGTTAAATAGAGATATAGTTTAGATAGATAAATGGTCTTCAAATACTTCAGAAACCTACAGGATATGGTATTTAAGATGTTTTAATAACATAAGGCTTTTGATGATGGGGAGGCATGTCTGCCTCTGGCAGCACCAACTTACTTCAGATAGGATGATGGGCAGTGAAGACCCTCCATAAGGAGTTTGCTTTTAATATGGCAAAGCTAGCCATATGGGTAAGAAACTGCCCTTGCCTTGACTGCTGACAGTATGCTCTCCAAAGTGGATGAGCAGGACACAAAAGAAAGAGACTGCCGAACTTTGCCAAGACAATAGGACAGTCCTTCTAAATTCCTGCTTCACAGAAAAGTCTGTCAGATATTCTAGGCCTATAGGCCAAAAATGGATGCCCCAACATTGCGGAGGAACCTTGGGTGACTGTTGAGGCAGTCAACTGTCTCTGTCATTTCTATAGTTTGGAATTTACTTGCTCTGCACCTCCTGTTTACTCAGGTAATAATATATCTGGGGTCTCTGATGGGGTTAAAGATGAGATAGTTATCATTACAGTTCTCATTGTTACCAAATTCAAAAAAGAAACTCACAAAAGAGGTGTAAAATATATAAGGTTAAGACACATAAAAGCTTAAGTTGTTAATCTATTTAAAAAATGTTTTGAGGTCTAAAAAGATAGTTTTGGGTTGGTGATACAAGCTAGGATAGAAAGTAACTTAGGTAAACAACTTTGGACTCAACAAGATAGGATAATGGAATATTTTCTCTGAATTGGCCAAGTGCAAAATGGACAGGACATTGTGAATGTAATTCTTACCTGATAACTGTTTTTATTGTACATAGTTTTGCTATGTTAGAGCTAAAATGTTTTCTTTTTATTTAGACAAAATGTGGGATATTTGTAGACTGTGTGAAGATGTATTGCTGTGATTGGTGTTATAAAGAGCTGAATGGCCAATAGCAAGGCAGGAGGTATAGGCAGGACTTCCAGGGACAGAGAGGACTCTGGGAAGAAGAAGAAAGGCAGAGATGCCAGGAGATACAGAGCAAGCAGAATGTGCAAGGGGAGAGGCAGCAGCCATGAGCCATGTGGCAGAACATAGATTAATATAAATGGGTGAATTTAAGTTATAAAGGCTAGTTAGGAAAAAGCCTAAATGATAGGCCAAGTTTTCATAATTAATAAGCAGTCACATCATTATTTGGGAGCTAGTGGGACAGAGAAAAACTTGTAAGAATCTAGAATTATCTAGGAGGAGAACTTCTGGACATGTCTGCAAGAGAGTTTCTAGATTGGGTTCATCAGGGTGGGAAGTTCCATTCTGAATGTGGGTAGCACAATTCCATGGGCCAGAGTCCCAGACTGAATCAAAAGGAAAAGTAAGTTGAGCACCAGTATCCATCACTCTCTGCTTCCTGACTGTGCATGCAATCACACACACTGCCTCACACTTCTGCCTCCGAGTCTTGTCCACCACGGTGGACTGCGCCCTTGAGTTGTGAGCCAAAGCAAACCCTTCCTTCCTCACACCACTTTGTCAAGGATTTTATCAAAGCAAAGAGTAAAATAACAAATACTGTTAGCTACTTGTCCAACCTGCAATTTCTCCATTCTGTGACTTTCTTAGCAGTAGTAAGGAGTGAGGTTAAAGGCTCAAGATGGGATACCTTAAGAAGTGTCACACAGTGCTTGTTGTCCTTCAGGAGCATCCAACTTACACCTTGAGAAGATTCTGGACTCCAGAATGATACACAAAGAGCAGAGTTTGTCCAACCAACCTGTTGAGGTGCAGCCTGAATCAGGAGCACCCCAGCATACCTACAGATCTACAGGCTTGGAAAGAAATGGCCACTGTTTTAAGTTGCTACATCTTGGGAGTAGTTTTATTATTATTGTTGTTGTTATTGTTTTAGTCAAATATATTCAAGACATCAAGAAGGCTCTCTTGGGGCTGGGGAGGTAGCTCAGCAGACAAAATGCTTGCAAGAAAGCATGAGGACATGTATTCAATCAGCACCCACACAAGAAAATCTTGGCACTAAGCACATGGCTGCATCATGGAGGTGGAGTTAGGAGGTTCTCTAGTGTTTGTTGGTCAGCCAGTCTACCTGAATTGACCATTTCTTTGGTTAATAAGAAACCATATCTCAAAAGTTAAGGTGGAGAATGATTGACAATGACCCCCAATGTTAATGTCTAGCCTCCACATTCATATACATGCATGTGCACCCACTCACATACATAGATACACACACACACACACACACACACACACACACACACACACACACACGTGTGTGTGTGTAAGGGTAGGGAGGCTTTCTTACATCTTTAAAGCCTTTAAAGTGTCTCTAGGTCCTGGTGTGGCTAGCAACTCTTCAAAATCCAGAGTTTGAGTTCAGCTGTAGCCGTGAACAGATTGGGGCCTGTGCCCCCACCACCACCCTGGCATCTGCTGACGTTCATTCTTTTTCCTAAAAGAGAACTCAGATAGGTCCCTAGACCTATCTGGAGCCTCTTCTACCTGATTTACCACCCAGCCCAAGACTTGCCTAGCACTAGCACTATGCTCTCCCATTATCATGTGCCTGTAGTATGTGGCCTGGAACACCTTAGCTCAGCATACCAGTGCCACACCAGCACCGATCTTTTCCGAAAGCACGTGATGGAAGTGTCCGTTGCTTTTTAAAAAGATTTATGTTATTTTAGGTATGTGAATGCTTTGCTTGCATCTCTTTCTTTGCACCGCATACATGCTTAATTGCCCTCAGAGGCCTGAAGAAGAATGGATCCCCTAGAACTACATGTGGGTAATGAGAGCCAGACCTAGGTCGTCTGCAAGAGCAACTGCTCAGCCTCAGCAAATGCTGAGCCATCTCTTTGACCCTGAAAGTGTCCATTTCTTGATCCAAATCCTTTCCCGAACTGACCCAAAAGCCCTAGCTCTCTTGGGTTCCCAGAAGACACCATGTTTTCCATCTCCACGACATTGCCCAGCCTTTTCCATGGCTTGGATGTCCTCCTCTTCCTTGGTGTGTGACTGTCTCAAAGTGACAGTGATATGGTTGATGGAAAGACACTAACAGCCACAAGGAAAGAAAACAAAGTTTCCTATAGAGTCAAGCAGTAGGCCCAGCAGAAGAGGGGAGTGGATTAGTACAGAGTCCAACTGCAGTAACAGAGACCCACCATTCCGCTGCATCCTGCAAAACACAACCCAAACCTTCCCTCCTCCAGCTTTGGGCTTGTAACCTACCACTCAGTCATGTTGTTTGTTCAAGAGTCATTTGCAGAGTCAGGAAGGACAGACAACTTGCCATATGAGGTTTTAAAATCTCGCCAAACCTCACCTGTCACAAAGCTGGTGCTCAGTGCCTACACAATGAGTAACTGGGCAACTGGAGTTGGGCATGGGACAGCATGCCTGATTGACAGGAGCCACCTGGATGATGGGTGCCTGCATGGAAGGACTCAGAGCTGTGCGTCTAAGATGCTTCCCTCACTCAGGATCTGTCTCCATAAAGCATCCAGAACAATGGTCCAGACCACGGAAGTAATCACACTACTCTTCCCAGAGCAATGGTCCAGACCACAGAAGCGGCCATGCTGCTCTTCTTCTAATCTGAAACTTTTCATGTGACCTACAAAGAAGATATGCCACATACAGCCAGGTAGTGGCGGTGCACGCACCTTTAATCCCAGCACTTGGGAGGCAGAGGCAGGTGGAGCTCTGTGAGTTCCAGGCCAGCCTGGTCTACAAAGTGAGTTCCAGGACAGCCAGGGCCACACACAGAAACCCTGTCTTGAAACCCCCCCAAAAAACCAAACAAATAAATAAATAAAATACAGCACAATGGGCCTGAGCTCAGGCCTCAGAGGTAGAGGGCTTGTCTAGCATGCACAAAGCCCTGGGTTTGATCCTCAACATTGCATAAGCCAGGTGTGGTGGTTCAAGTCTGTAATCCTAGCATTCAGAAGGTAGGTGCAAGAAGATTAGAAGTTCAAGGTCATCATTTTCTATATATTGAGTTTCAGGCCAGCTTGGAATACATGAGACCCTGCCTCAAAAAATAATAGCAGGTCTGGAGATAGGTCAGCAGCTAAGAGAAATGTTGCTCTTCCAGTAATTCCAGGTTCAATTCCCAGCACTTGCAAGGTGGCTAACAACCATGTGTAACTACAGTTTTAAGAAATCCAACGCTTTCTTCTGGCCTCTGAGGGCCTCAGGCAGACACAGACATACATGCAGGCAAGACACTCATACATATAAAGTAAATAAATAAATATAACATACCCACTTGAATCTGAATTTTTAGATAATCATCAAGTATTTCCTTTTGGTATAAGCATATTTTCATGCAGTGTTTAGAATATACTTAGAGTAAAAACAAATTTATTGTTTATTTGAAAATCAAATTCATTCTGATTTTTTAAATTGTGTATTAAACATTAGTAATCTTTTATTGATATATATTAATGGCATTATTCAGCCATACAGAATGAAAGCATACCATTTGCAGGAACTGGAGATTACCTTATTAAACAAAATAAGCCAGGTTCAGAAAGACAAATATCATCATGTCTCTCTAGCACGCAGAGTCTAGATTTCAACAAGGCTATGAAGGTGCTTTGAATTTTATCTGGCAATCCTTTTTCCAAAGCCCTTCACCTCTGACCCTGGTGGGCTCTGCAGTCCCCAATGTCTCCTTAGCCTCAGACTTCTTAAACCTCATCAGTCCTCTGCTGCCTTCCTCTAGACTTTCCAGCCCAGGGCTCCTGTGGGGATTAAATGAGCTACAGCAGGCAAAGTGCTTTGAACAGTCCTACTTCTAAGGAACTGATATGGCTCATGGCAAGAGGCAATGAGGTTTTGCTGTTATTGCTCTTGCCCACACTGTTGGCCACACCCACTCTACCCACACTGCTCTGTTTTGTCAGGTCAGTCTCATCCATTCCTTTGGTTTGGGTATTATTTAGTTGTCTGACCTGAGTGTTCCTCAAGGGTCCATTGGAACTGATACTTGGTAACTGGGGGGAGGGGATACAACTGAGAAGTGATGGAGCTTTAGGGAGGTGGAGGGTCTTGGGTCACTGGGGATGTGAGGAATTTCAAGTGCCGCCCATTGAATTCTCATGAAAGGATTGTCATAATAGTACAAAGCCTGACCCTGCCAGTTCTGTCTTCTCAGATTTGGGGTGCAATTATATCTTCTTTGGCTTCTTCCATCATCTGCTCTCTCCAGAGGCCAGACGGATGAGCCTCCCAAACTGTGAGCTAAATAAACATTTCTTTGCTTCAGTTTAGCCTGGCCCAGGTATTTTGTTACAGTAATAGAACGCTGACTAATACACCATCCTGCAGCAAGACCTCAGACAGTCTTTTCTCTGGAAAACCTTCTCCAGTTGAACCTTGGACAGGATTTAAGGCCATTGGTGTATTTTCTGTATTACAGCTCTGCTATGGTTTGGATATGGCTTGTCCATAACTCATGTTGATAATCAGTCTTTAAGACAGCAATGGGGGGAGGTGCCAGAATCTCTGAGAAGTGATGAGGTATGTAAGAGAAGTGTGTCTGTCTTCTGGGAGTGAGACTGGATTGGTTAGCATGGCGACGGCCTGTTACAGAGCATTCCTGGTACTCCCTTGAAGTCTCTCATTCAAGCGTCCACCACTGATGCCATAGGTCTCTTCCCCCAGAAGCCAAGAAGATGCTTGGGCCATCCTCTGGGAGCTTTAGAACCTTGAGCCAAAACAGGCCTCTTTCCTTTATGAAAAACACAACCTCAGATACTTTGTTATAGAAACAGAACAGATCAGGACAAGCTCTTTACACACGCTCTTTACAAGCTCATGATTTCTTAGCAGTCTGTTCTCACAGAGGACAGCATTAGGAGAGTCAGGATCTGCACTGTTCTAGGCTCTGACCTCAGAGTCTAGCACAAAGTCTGAGGCAGGAGGCAACATTCACACCCAATGAAGAAACAGCACCCCGAAACCCCCCTGGTCCTCAGGAGCAGGTTTCTTGGGTATTTGAACACTTTGTGATCAAGGTCCAGAGAGGTTCCTGGGGAGCCCAGCTGCGATTGTCCATTCTGCTTGGGGTGCTCAGGCTGGTCCTGTAACAAGGAGGTAGCATGCCAGAGTGTTTATTTCAACCCTGCTTTTTCTAGCTCTACAAATCATGTGCCAGGCACTGGGCGAGGTCCTGCTCTGAATTCCAGAGTCCTCATTTAGCACGTGGGATTCCACAGACAGAGCTGAAGAGAACTAAGGGTACAAACATCTAGAAGGGGGTGCTGGGCTTATATGAGGACAGGAAGGAACTCAGTAAGTGAGTTTTCTTCCTTTCCTTCCTGGTGGGCTAATGAGGCCTCCTCCTACAGAGAAAGGAAAGGAAGTTTGGTGGTCTGTGACCAATATATCTGGTCAGTTTGCATAATGCAGTGTATTCTGGGTTCCTGGTCAGAATTAGGAAGCCCTGCACTTTAAAGATGAGAAGGAAAAAGTGTTGAAGCCAGAGAGGACTCGTGCAGAGACTGGACAGAGAGAGAAAAAAGGGGGGCGCTGGAAGCAGTAGATCAATCATCAAGGTGAAAACTTAAAAGACGATTGATTTCCCACCTTGATGTCCGCCTTTCAAGGGCCTTGTTGGGCTCCTCCCGGGAAATCAACTTTGAGGCTCATCTGCCACAGAAAGGCATTTCCTCTGAGCTCTGTCTCCAAGTGGCTCCCTATGTCTTGGCAGGTAGTAGTTGCTAGTGTCCTTGGAGATCAGCAGTTTGACCTTGGGATCACACCTCCCTCTTTCCCTGTAGTCCAGTCCATGTCAAGAGTAGTAGGCCTGGAGTGGCCACACCTAGATGCCACTCTGCTGCCCTGCTGTGTGACCTTGGGTGAGCCCATCAACCTGCCTCATGACAACTGCCAGGTGACATGAGGTAATACCAATGCAGGGTCTCAAAGATCAGAGATAAGTGGACAGGTCAGGGTTGGGCCAGATGTCAGAAGTAAGACATGTTATTGGCACACTTGGTGTGAGAATAAGGGGAGCCATTCTTTCTCCAGAAAGAATAAGCCAGTATAGAGACATGGAGCCAGTCCTAGGAGGGAGAAAGTGATGCAGGTGGATAGCTTCCCAGTGCCTGCTGGGAGCTGGAGAAGGGGAATGGTAGTGGTGGCGGAGTGTCTGGAATACTCAAAGTATAAATGGGAAATTCTATACGTAAAGGCCTAGGGTCAAAATTGGCCACTTTAACTGAAACCCTCAGGGCGGTGTGAGGATGACAAGGGGTGATGGATGGAGAGCCATCAAGTCTCAGAGGACTTGACAAATAGACTGAGCTGAAAGAAAAATGTAAATCAAAGGCAGGTGAGGGGGCTTACTAGGTAAAGTGCTTGCCGTGAAAACATGAGGAATTCAGTTTGATCCCTAGAAGTTACAACTTACATAAAACAGCCGGGCATGGTGGGACTCACTCGGATGTCAGAACTGGGAAGGTACAGACAAGTGAGACCATGGGGCTTGCTGTCCAGCCTATTTGAACTGGTGATTTCCAGGCCCACGAGAGACCCTACCTCAAACATCAAGGTGGACAGCATCTAGGAAACAATATCTAAGGTAGACTTCTGGCTTCCACACACATGTGCGCACACATACACAAGCACTATTGGCAAAGTTGTACAACACGCGCGCGCGCGCACACACACACACACACACACACACACACACACACACACACACGCGCGCGCGCGCGCCGGGGAAGGACAAACAAAATGGAAATTTCTACCTCTTTTCACTGCCTCCCACTTCCATGCTGTGCCCAACCCTCTTTCCCTAGCTCCATAGATCAGGTTGGTAGAACCTCCTAGATCTACCTCTGGTGAGCTCTCTCATGACCAAGGAGCTTCAATCAGAGACAGCCACCCCTGGGGCTGTGAAATACTAGTGCTTCACTAATGATTCACACAAGATGCCCACCAACTTATGCATATATGTAGATCTCCCTTCCTCACTTTTCCAACCTACCACTGTTGGCATACGCACCTATTTCAAGTGAATCCTTGAGTGTGTATATGCCTTTGTAAAATAAGGATTGCTTTGGTCTTATAAATGTGGTCATGATTCTTGTGTCTTCAATCCCCCTGTTGACTTCTGCCCACATCGCCGTGCACACATTTCATTTCATTGCTCTCTTCATCTTCCAAGGACATTTTGCTTGTCTCTGGATCCCTCTTCTACACATCATGAGGCATGTCTGTTCTTGTACGTGTCTCTCTGGGCTGGTGTAGGGTTTTCTTTGGAAGATTACAGGGTCATAGGACATATGCTTCTTCAGCTTGCTCTGCAGGGTGGCTACACCGGTCCATATGCCACCTGCCTGTAGATGTAACCAACCTTCTTATTAAATAAGAAACACAGAACCAATGCAAAGAAGAAAGTCAAGAGGTCAGAGCTAAGAGCTAAAACCTTACCCTTCCTCCTGCGGTGGTCCTACCTCTCCAAACCAGAGCTACCCCTGTGTTAAAGTCTTTATATAGAGTTCCTGTTCTGCCTTCTCATTGGTTGTAAACCCAACCACATGACCGCCTCATCACAGCCTGTCTGTATAGGCCTCCAGGTTTCCTATGATTGTTATTAAAATTAAAGGCGTGTGTATCCAATACTGGCTGTATCCCTGAACATATAGAGACTTACCTAGCTCTGCCTACCAAGTGCTGGGATTACAAGCATACTCCACCACTGCCCTGCTTTCCTATGGCTTGCTAATAGCTCTGACCCTCAGGCAACTTTATTTATTAACATGCAAATAACATTTTAATACAAATAAAATATCACCATACCCGCCCAGTCCTAGCACGATCTAACCCTTCCAGACGCAGCTTCTGATCCTTGCTTCCTACGTTTCCACAGCATTGTGTGTATTCAATGAAGCTGTGCATTTCTGGGAACTGCCCAACCCCCACACTTGCACACTAGAAAAGGGATGTTTGTGGCTCATGTTCACACAGCTTCGTCTGGCCCAAGTAGGCAAACCGGAAACTCTTGGTAAATCAAGGCCCTTTCACTTTACTCAAGGTCAAAATTTCTTCTCATTTTACAGAAGTGGAGAAAAGAAGTCCACAAATTTTAAGCCACTGGAGACAAGAAGATGGAAAAGTCATGGCTGAAATTATCTTACTTCCCAATGGGAATCCCACCCACTGAGTAAGGGAGACCTGGGTTTTGTGGGGTAGACCTGGACTCCAGGCACATCACACAAAGCAGCCAAGGCTCAGATGGCCAACTCCACAAGTCCCTTTCTCCCACCCACAGCCCTGAAGAAGCCAGGATGATCTGATGGCCATTTCATCACCCTGGGTTTTTCAAGGCTTTAGCTCTGGGTTGTACCTTCACTTTATTTAAATATTTTATTTTATTTAAAAAAAATTTTTTTTATCATTTCCTCCCCCCTCCTTTCTCTCTTTCTTTTCTCTTTGTGTGTGTGTGTGTGTGTGTGTGTGTGTGTGTGTGTGTGTTAGGTTGCTGAGGAGGCCAGAAGAGGGTATCAGATCCCCTGGACCTGGAGTAATAGTTAGTTGTGAGCTGCTCGACATGGGTTCTGGGAACCAAACCCAGGTCCTCTGCAAGAGCAGCAAGTGCTCCTAACAGCAGAGCCGTATTTCCAGCCCCTCTGGGTTATGCCTTTAGAATAAAGTTTGTTTCCACATAATTGACAATTTCTCCAATGGACCAAAGCTAGTTTGGGAAACCCGAGGCTACAGGGAAGTCAGTTTAAAGTTCATGAAATTATTTGGGGGATGTTCACAACATAAGCAAGTGAATGAGCAGGTACATTCACACATTCATAGTGACGTCCTTATGTGGTTCATGGGAATTTCATCTCCTGTCCCCTTACCCCTCCAGAACATAATTTTCTCAGTGACAGTAGGTATGAGAGGGCCAGGGTGGAGTGGCAGACACTGTCTGTTGGGGCTGACCTCTCCAGATGCCTCTGCCATCAGGCCAGGCCACAGGCTCATCCCTAAGGAGTGATCCCCATGTTAGGAACTCTGCATTTGGCCTCATGTTGCTAGGTGCCACATGTCTAGACTGTATCTCTCCCCAGCCTCTGCAGTGAGAGCCAGGAAATTGGTCTCCTTTGTTGCCTGTTCTTTGTGAAAGAGCAGCCGCAGCCACCTCCACACCTCCGCCTCCCCTGAGCTCCCCAAATCCACCCTGGAATCACAGGCAATTTAACAGGCAGATCTAATCTCACCAAGATTTCAGAGCCATCCAGTCTCTGCATGTCCCGTCCTGTCCTCCTCCTCCTCCTCCTCCTCCTCCTCCTCCTCCTCCTTCTTCTGCTCCTCCCCCAGAGGAGAGAGAGCAGAGAGCTGGCAGGGGGACTCAGAGGTCCTCCTCAGCACCAACTCAGCATTTCTGAGACAATGTAAACTGATGGCTAAAAATACAGACTATCCCAGGAGTCACAAAAGCCTGGATACACGCCATATGGACTTGGACAAGGTACTTGACTTCTCGGTGCCTAGATTCTCCACCAACATGATGGAGGGCATTAATATGAACCCACCTGCTAGCAAAACTCATCTGACTGGCTTATTTGTGGTAATCACATGTGTCCAGGCCTATTGTAAATAACAGAATGGCCAGCTTCCGGTAAGTGGGAAACAGGTGCAATGACCAGGATCATGGATGATGAAGATGACCATTTAGCCACAGAAGGTGGGAGGGGTGGGAGCTGACTGGCTACATGATTCTGCACCTCCTTCCCATCACTGTCAGGATTAGGAGAATCTATGTGTATGCAAAAGAGGTCCCTGGACACCAGCACTGAGTCCATTAGATAAAAAGTTGTGACAGTTTTAACATTGTCATTTTAACAGGATCTAGAAGCATCTATGAGGAACTTTCCAGAATGTGGTAATTGAGGTGGGAAGGCCCACCCTTAATGTGGGTGGTACCGATTCTTTGGCTGGGGTCTCAGAATGAATAAAGAAAGAGAATGGGAGCTGAGTACTAGACATTCGACACTCTCTGCTTCCTGACTGTGAATACAATGTGACCAGCCACCTCAAGCTCCGGCCACCATGCTCTTCCCACAGTAATGGACTTGATGTGTGAACAATAAACTTTCCCTTTTGGTTTCTTCTGTCAGAATTTCAGTGCAGCAACAAGGAGTGTAATTAGTACAGAAACTATTTCCCTGCTGAGGCCAGTGGTGGTCAGATGTTTTGAACCTACATTTTGGCCAGAGCTCATGGACACACATGTGACACATTAAATGTTGAAAAGTGCTCCGAGTTCAAGTGCAAGGCCATGGATTCAAGTGCAGGCCTTTTCTTTGCTGCCCCACTGGACTGGACATGAACTGCATCCACGACTGGGTCTGTTTTATTCCCAGTTGTAATTTCAGTATCTAGCATCCCGCCCCTGACACTCAGCAAGCATGTGGGAAAATCCTGCAGTGATACAGGAGTGAGTGAGCACATAGATGAATCAGTGAACAGATGGCCGTATAGCTTAGAGTCTCCCCTGTGTGTGTTGGGGTCTTTGGTGATGAATGCTTGCCTATCCCTGGAGAAGACGCACTGTTGAAAAGAAACCAGCCAGGCCTGTGGCGTCTTACTTGCTGTCAAGATTGAGCAAGACTGGATTGAGAGTCTTGCTTCCTATGGGGGCTGACATTATGCCTACTGTGTATCCCACTGTCAAACTCAAGTGAGCCCAGCAATGGAGGAGATTAGGTCAGTCTGACATGACTTGCTGGGAATGTACCCATGCAGCTGACAGTGAGCATCACTCCCCCTCTGGGAACTCATCAATCCTAGATAAGCTTTTCTGGATGAAGACAATGGCTTAGAGAACTCCCCTTACTCTAAGGCTTGGAAAAGATGAGTGACGTTTGTCTGTCCTCAGACTTCCAGCCATTATCAGACTAGCATTGTTCTGCAATGGTCAACAAATCATGGTTGGGGAATTACCTCTGCTAGATATTTAAAAATATTTTAGCATATTGTTTGCCTTTGCACAGAGGCAAGGACAAACATGGTACTTAGAGCTTGCTCATAGAGCTTTCTTCCTCTTGTAGACACATTTTATTCACACCAGTGTTTATTCTAACTTTAACAGTCCAAAGACTGTGTTAAAATATGGGGGACATTGGTGATTGCTCCATGGCCATGGAAGATCTGTAGGCAGTTCAGAAACATCCTACTGTTCACAGCTCTCTTTATCTTGTTCCCTGCTAGCCCCTTCTCTGTGACTGCTCAACTACAGAGGCTCCTTTAAGGATGGAGGAGAGGTGAATGCGCCCAAGATTTCATGCCAGAGGCTGGAGCAATGGCCTAGCCATTAGGGGCACTTACTGCTTTTCCCGAGGACCTGAGTTCAGTTCTCAGCACCTAACTTCAGTGGCTCATAACCATAAGCAATCTCAGCTTCAAAGAATCTGACACTCTCTTTTGGCCTCTTTAGACACCCACACACATGTGGCATGCAGACAGACAGACACATGAATTTTTTTAAAGAAAATTTTATGGCTGAACAGACCATAATTTAAATCCCAGCTATGGAGGAGCACACCAGCAGAGCAGAGATGCTGTGTACATGGGGATTCAGGTTCCCATGCACCTGAGACGTGTAAGACCCATCCCCTCCCCTTACTTTTTTGATACTGCCTGTAGGTCTCCTGTGATATCCCCAGGCGAAACCTTCTTGCTCTGTCTTCGCCTACGTAAACTCATAAGTGTGGCAAGCTGGTGGTTGTCTGTCCTGAACATCCACTCCTGTCTTTGTTCTCCTTCTTCTCAATGAACTCCCTGTTCTGTTGGATGTCCACCATCTCCAGCTTGTCCATGTGATGGACTTAGCCCCATCACTGCATTTGAAGTCTGAACCGTGGTCGTTTTGTGCTCACTGCCAGTGACTGGGTTCCATTTCTGGCCAGAAACCTATGAGGAGAATGTGCAGGATTGTTTCTGGGAGGTGTAGGGGAGACAGCCATCTCTGAAAGGCTGGAGTGGGGTGGATGGGACTGAGAATGGGGAGGTCTTGACTTGGGATGCAGTCAATAGATGCCTGAGATCATAGTACCTCCCACAGCTAAGTGGCCCCTTTGGAGGAGACTGAGCCTATGTCTCTACTAGATGGCCAGTTATGGGATGGGGGCTGTCTTGGGATGGCACATGACCTTGAATAAGCCCACAACTTTGGAAAGAAAATGGCAGTTCTTAGGGAGGACACTGTGAGCCATCCTCAGGTAGCATTACTGAGCAGGTGGGACCACTTGGAGAGGACATGTTTTCCTCTTATGGAGGGTACTGATGGCTCACTCCCATGGTCTTGATGCATCCAACATAGATATTACAAAGTGGTTTAATTGCTCTCGAAAGGACCCAGAAAAGAGAAGGTGCTATCTTTTTCTTATTGTCAGCAGGCCTGGCTATGATGACTAGAAATAGATGTAGCTCTAGGAAGAACCCAACTTAAGACAAAGCCAAGATGTTGTATATAGCAGAGGGAGAATATCAAAAGAACCAAGGTCCTCCATGACCCCAGTAGCCTCTGAGTTAATCAACCCTGGGGCTGCTCTGCCTCTGGATGAGTTGTAATATGAGATAATAAGTCTTCTTATTGTCTGGAGCTATTGAGTTGAATTTGCTGCAGCAAAAAACGAAAAAGTGAAACGTGTGATTAGATCTAGACATCTCAGGAGAGCTGGCCGCCCCATTGCCTGTGCCGTCATCGATCTGCAAAGAAACCTGGTCCTCCAAATCACACACAACACACACACACACACACACACACACACACACACACACGTTCACATCAGGCAGGAAATGGAAGCAGTCATGTGACTAATCCTAAGGGGAGAACCTATTTATGTTTAAAGTCTAAATCATAAGGACCCTGTTTTATTCATATCTCGGAAATGAAGCGACACCAGGTAGGACTGGGTGTGAACAAGCCAATTAAATCATGACATTTATTAGTGTCTGGTCCCTGAGCATAGGGCCTAATTGGTACACATTTGTCCAGGAGAGAGTTTCTGAAGCCATAATTCTGTTGTTAAAAGTAAAACTCATAATTCTGATGCTAAATGGTCCTTCTGTTAGGAGACGATTATGCAATTCAAGAGATGGCCAGTGCCTGCTACATAACGCTCTCATATGGAGGATGGTGCCGAGCCTGCTGGATTTAGCTTAGCCAATGTCAGCCTGCAGTGTCCTCAGAGATCACCCTCCAATCTCCTCTCCCTCCCCACCTCATCTCTTGCCACATGGAAGCCAAGACCTTGTGGCTATCTCAGGTAGAGGTCCCCTGGGAACAGACACTATGGTGGTCATTTGCATCTGGAATGTATAACGCCCAGTGGTGGAGGACTGGAGGAGGGAGTCATCTCCAGAAAGGTCGGATGAGTGGGATAGGGAAAGGCGGAGGACTTTAGTTTGGATGCAATAGTTATCAGAGTCCTTAGATCCTATAGCTAGGTGGTCCCTCCAAAGGTAACCAAACCTATGACTCTACTAGATGGCCAGTTATGGGCTTCAGGCTAAGGTGGATAGCACATAGTCCTAGGCAAGGTCACAGCCTTGGAAGAGGAAGAGCAGTTACCTAGGAGGGCATTGTGCGCCATCCACAGTTAACACTTTTGAGCCCTTGGGGCCACCTGAGTCAGGTCTTCCTCTCAGCGAAGGCTCCGTGAGGCTTACACCAGCACCCATGACACAGCAGGTGTAGACATTGCAAAGCACTAAGAAGAAATGCTCTTTTACCCTCCCCTTTATTGGCAGAATCTCCCAGAGCACATATGCTAGGCCCTGGCAGATGACCCCACGCCCATGTACATGAAGGCAGCTCTGTATTGGATTCAGAAAGTTCTTAAAACAACGACATTGATGGTATCTCACAGACTATGAGGCCCCAACCCAGGATAAGATGACAGTAGTATAGATCCCTCGGCCCCTGTTTCTAGTCACTACCCTATCCAGAGAAATCCCTACCACCTTTGAAAGATGCTTGATATTACTTAAACTGTACAAATTGACTTCAGACAAGAAGAAGAAATGGCAGCATGGATCTGGGAGGCCTTAGCTATTGAGAACAGGGAGTCAAAACTGCAGCTGTACAGCAAAGACAGTATTTTGTTTAATTAATTTCAGGTACTTAAAGAGTTAATCATAACAGCAGGGTAGTAGTGGCACATGCCTTTAATCCCAGCACTTGGGAGGCAGAGCCAGGTGGAACTTTGTGAGTTCGAGGCCAACCTGGTCTACAGAGTGAGATCCAGGAAAGGCTCCAAAATTGCACAGAGAAACCCTGTCTTGAAAAACCAAAAAAAAAAAAAAGTTAATAATAAAAAATGAGACCATAAGAGAATCTGATCCAATAGCCTTCTAAGAATGCATGTTCATTTCCATGGATTTGTGCTGCTCTTAGCCTTGGTCAGAGGAGCTACAGAGATCCAGAACTGTTCAGAGTGCAGAGAATAAGTGACTGCGTGTGCTCAGCTCTAGGGGGAAATCTGTATCAACCCTCCTGTTTGTGCTCAGAGAACATGGAGGAATGGGATGGAAGGAACGGAAGAGCCGGAAGATGGGGAGGAGGGCTGGGAAATGCTGGCCTCTGGACAGGAGGCTGTGGCACACATGGATTCACAGACACTCTGGTGACCTGTGTGTAAGATCAAGCCAGTCAAAAACATCCAGCATACAGTGAGGAAAGGTCTCCATGCCCCGACCCTATTGGCAGCTTCTGGCTGCTGGGAGGAGTGTCACTTCTCTTTGGAGAGGGGCCCTTGGTAGGTGGCCTGTGCCCAGTGGATGATTCCCATCCAAGCACATATGAATGGCACTAATTAGACTCAGTGGGTTATTTAAAAGAGGGAGGGAGGAAGGAAGTGAAACTGGGAAGAGAGAGACACAGAGAGAGACAGAGACAGAGAGACAGAGAGACAGAGAGAGAGACAGACACATACACACATACACACACACACACAGAGAGAGAGAGAGAGAGAGAGAGAGAGAGAGAGAGAGAGAGAGAGAGAGAGAATATAAAGTTGGGATGGAGATACGTTGGGAGAGGAAGGACTTGGGGGAGGAGTGGGAGCTGGATATGACCAAGAAACATTGTTGTTTGCATGTACAAAAATTTCTAAGATTTTTTAAAAAGACATGTCTAAATAGATGTTTATATAAACTTGGGTTATTTGAGCCTTTTAAACATTCTTAAGTTTGCAAGCCTTTCAAAGCAAAACAATAAAGGAAAAGATTGATGAGTTCGATTACTTAAGAACAAACCCTTCAGTGGGTCAAAAAACACCATACGCAAAATTAAAAAGTAAATGGCACACTGGGGAAAATATAATAAGCATATATTATAGATTAAAGGTTGATGCATATGAAGAGCTCTCAGAAGTCAAAAAGGGAAAGCTAACCAAGCCCATAAAAATGGGCAATTGACATAAATAAGCAATTCACTAAAGAAAAATTACAAATAGACAATAAACTTATGAGGACAGATTCAGCCTGGCTGGAAACAAAGCTCCGTAAATTAAATCAGCAATGAGCATGGGGAATTGGGCTTCCTGTGCTCTGCGGGAAGGAGTGTGAGTTGGCGCAACCTTTTCAGAGGGCAATTGGCCATATCTATCAAAGGCCTTTAAAACGTACATTTATATATTTGACTCAGCCATTTCCCTTCCAAGAACTTATCTTAATGATCAAAGCCAATATATATGCAAACTATTTATGCAAAAGGACATTCAATAAAGCATTATTTATGTTAATAAATCTGGAAATAATCTGCATAGCCAACCATAGGCAAGAATGTGAGATAGTAGGAACTATTAAAATGAAGCTATTGAAGAATATTTACTAACATATGAAAATGTGTGTAACATGTTGCTAACTGAAGAAAGATGGCTGTAATATAAGAAAAATAAACACCATGGTTTGTGTATATTTATCTATTTGTGTATTTGTTTATGTGTATATGTATGTTTGTGGGCGAGTATATATATGTGTGTGTGTGTATATATATATATGCACATGATATGTGTGTATATGTATATGGGTATGTATGTCATGTGTGTTTATGTATGTATATGTGTGTAGGGGGTGAATGTATATATATGTGTGTATGTTTATGTATGTATGTGTGTATGTATATGGGTTTACATATGTGTATTTATGCATGTTTGTATGTATATGTATATGTGTGTGTATGTGTTTCTATGAACATGTATTTTACAAATGTTAACTTTATCTACTTGGCATCAGATTACTGATTTTTTTTTGCTTCCTTTATGTTTCTGTGTGCTTTCCAAATTTTCTGAATTAATCAAGAATTACTTTTATATTTAGAAAATAAAATGTCAAGATCAAAATAATTGGGTTTGGTAGAACAGGTACTAACAATGGCCTTGCTAGTATTAAACAGCAGGACTGGACTCCCAGCACCAAGGTCAGTCAAACTCAGATCTGTCTCATTTGAAAGCAGAAAACTGAAAGCTCACCAGAGAACCATGGAAGATGCCCAGGGCGACATGGTGGCTGGTATGAGGCCATCTGTTATTGTAGGCAGAATGAGTGCCAAGCACCTCAGCAGCCCAGGACAGACAATGAGGTGAACAAAGGTATTAGTGAGCAGCATAATTAGTAATCCTGCCTTCTCCCTCTCCTTCCTCACACAAAGTTCACTGCAGGAGAAGAGCCAGCAGGATGCTCTTGTCACCAAGGCAACCTGATTCTGAGCAGAGGCTGTGGCCCCAAGGAGGCTAGCTTCCACCTCATTTTCTTCCTCCAGTCTGTCCTTCCCTCTGGCTTTAGTCCAATTTCTCTCCGGAGAGTGTCTCTACATCTCAAAGTAGAGATAGCTATGTTCACTGTATGAAGATATTTTATGTTAAACTTGATCCCCAGACTCAGCTGCATGAAACTCCTAAATGCTTCAAGCTCAGACTATTCTGACTTAGCTTTACTGCTGGAATAGATGGTAAAGCTGCAGTGAAGCTTGAATGGGTAAGTGGATACATGGATGGATGGAGGATGGATGGATGGATGGGTGGATGGATGGATGAGTGGGTGGATGGATGATGGATGGATGGTTGATGGATAGATGGATGGATAGATGGGTGGATGGATGGATGGATGAGTGGGTGGATAGATGATGGATGGATGGGTGGATGGATGGATGGATGGATGGGTAGATGGATTAGATGATGGGTGGATACATGAATAGATGGAAGAAAGAAAAAGGGATGGATAAACGGGTCAGTATGTAGACTGATAGATGAGTGGGTGGGTGGGTGAAAAGGATGAAGAAACAATGGATGGGTGAATGAATGGATGCATAGAGGCATAAATGGATGGATTGATGTGTAAATAGATGGACTGATAAAACATCAATTAGTTTCTGGTTAGTTTACTCCAAGTCTATCTGAATTTCATTTGAGCTCAAGCTGGGATCCTTGTTGAAATGTGTAGGAGTCTCCATTTTGCAAACTGAACAGCTGAGGCAAGTGGAAATTGAGTCATGGGTGCAAACTCATTCCTACCAGGTCCAGTTGATGTTCCCTCCCATCCATTCTTCTTTCTGATCTCCACTCTCCACAGCCTGACGTTAGAAGCTGTGGCTAAGCTGCATGCTTGTGTCACACACAAGAGCTGTGTCACTTTCTGGGTGCAGAGGGCTCTGCAGCAGACCACACAATGTCACAGTGCGTGCTTCCCAGTGGTCCCCCTAGACAGAACAATCCAGGCTAAAGATGACCACAAGACACCTAGTTTGGCAGCTCCACACACCAGCTCTGCTTTTCTCTACTCGTTCCTGATCACACCATTGCATATGAGGCTGGCTCTGTTCTGCAGCCTCCTGGGGCAGCGCCTCCATGTCCTTCCCAGCTGTCTCTGGATCTAGGGCAGTGGCAGTTGTTCCAGCGATTATGGAGAAGGTGGGTCCACCCTTTGCAATCGGGTCCTGGATGCCAACTCCCTTTTCTTAGAGTAAAATTAAACCTCTTACTTCATTCTTAGCCCTGTCCACATCCAGAACCCATAGACACTTGCCTGGTCAAGGTCAGAAATACCTGGTCCTCTACTGAAGGAGGGAGTTGTGCTGCCCCTGTGCTGAAGCCCATCCTAGAGCCCACACTTTACTAGGAGGCTTCTGGTCATGCCCCTCCACCACCCTCCTCCAGGCTTTAATCCTAAGTTCCTACAGTTTGACTGGCTGGTGCCTGGCCACACATACTGAGACACCCCAACACACCTCTCTCAACTTTGCTTCCCTGTGCTCTTAGCTGTTGTCTGAGTCCCCCAGGCCCATATGTACATTCTCAAGCTGAAATAACCAAGACACCTGTGGCTGTCTCCTCCCTGTTTCTGGGAACAATCTTTTGAATGTTAGCCTAATCCTGGAACAAGTTTAGTGAGCATATACTGGTGGCTCCTCTCTGTTTCCAGCAGGGTCTCTGCCCAAAATCAAGGCCTAGTAGCACCTGCATATTGGCTTAAAGCAGTCAGAGCTAGAAGCTGTGGGTTAGCGTTAAACAGTATTTGTGGTACCTGTTATAGCAGCTGCCATAAACCTAAATATCTGGTTCTGGAGAGAAGGGATTAATCAGTGCATAGCAGAAAATGCCAGGCTAGAGTTTGGACTTTGGGCTGCAAGACCACTAAACAAAAATCAAGTCTTCATCCACGAAGATGAGAGCCTGTGTGTGCTGGAGTACGTTTTACTAGGGTGGGTTCCATTGATTTTATTAAACATAGCATTGAATAATCTTACTGTGTGTTGGGCACTGTTCTCAGCATCCATGTAGCTACATAATTTTACAAACCCTATCTTTAAGTCTTGTGAGGTGGAGTCTGTTTCCCTCATATTGCTCTTGAAAAAACTAAGGCACAAGGAGACAAGAATATGTCCAGTGAATCCACATCTTTGCTTTCACCCTCTATATTTTATTACTAAAGTACCAAAGACATGTGTGATCTGACATAGCCAAAACCTCGATGCAAGGGGAAGTGGGAAAACTGGAAAAGGCTCTTGAGTAGTAAAAACATAGAGAAAGGGAATATTGCAGAAACTCATAACCCAGGAGGCCTGTAGTGTGGTAGCAGATGCCTTGTTGACTGGGATTGCAGGAGGTTTCATTCTCTCCTCATGAACCAGATGCCCATTTTGCAGATGCATACATCATGGCTCAGGAGTTTGTCCATAATCACATGCATTATGGTTTAACTGTGAAATGTCCTCCACAGGCTCATGAGTTTGGAATACGTGGTTCCCAGACAGGAGGTTTTGGATTCTTTGGAACTGCAGCTAACTAGTGAAAGTGGGTCACTGTGCGATTCTTGAAGGTGATGTTCTCTTCTGACTCCAGCCTGAACTCTCTACTTCCTGATCTGCCATGCTGTAGGAAGTACCAACCACAAGCCCTTGCCACCATGGACAGAGACATTCCACCATGCCTTCTAGGGTAGACTGTATCCCTAAAACCGTGAACCAAAATACTCCTTTCTCCCTGTTGTGGTTTAAATGAGAAATGTCCTCCGTAGACTTATGCATTTGAGTACTTTGTCCCTGGTTAGTGGTGTTGTTTGGGGAGGTATGGAACCATTGGGAGGTGGAACCTTGCAGGAGGAAGTGCATCACTGGGAGCAGGCTGGTTCTGTACCACTGCTGTGCTTCTTGCTCTGTCTCTCTGCTTCTGTGTGAGGTTGAGGTGTGCTCGCTCAGCTTCCTTCACTTGCTGCCACGCGTTGTCTGCCCTGATGGGCATCTAGCCCTCCAGAACCATAAGCTGTGATAAAGTCTTCCTTAAGTTGTGTTTGGTTGTGGTATTTTATCAAAGCCACATAAAAGTAACTCCCATTGATGTTGCTTCTGTGGGGTAATGTGATAAAAATCAAGAAAAAAAGTGTAATATAACACACAGCACCCATGGGTTCTACAGTCAGTCCCAGAACCATGGTCATATAGACCTGGTGTTGTGTGAGGATCAGGCTTTCCTTTCCATGAACATGCATAGTGGCAGTGGCATAAGGGGAAGGGACTCTGTTTCCTTTATGTATCCATCCTGCCCTATACAAGCCCCTCCTTTATGTCCCCTACTCCCTACACACGCCACCTGCCCCTCTTCACTTGTTAGGGATTAAGTTAGGAAAACAGAACTGAAATGAACGTGGTTCTGGCAACCCTTCCCCGGAGACGCTGACTTACACAGGGCTCATGGCATTGATGATCTTCTATTGATTTCCCCTCTAATTGCCGGAGCAGGATCTATATTCATTTTCTGTCTCAAACTTCTCTTTTGTTGGTTCAATCAGCTAAATGAAGGGCCCATTTCTCTCTGCCCCTGTCTTCTGAAAAGCCGAAGAAGTTTCAAATGAAGAGCTTTCTTCCCAAGTCAGAAGGTCGGCAGGCAGAAACAGAAGGGATTGGAGTTTGATGACCTCTTTTGAAGACTTGGCTAAGAACATGATGGAAAAGAAAGTCAAGAAGACAGGTTAAAATGGAAAGAAGTAGACATATTCCACCTTGAATTCACAGATAACTAGTCCATCCATCCACTCATCCACCCATCCATCCATCCATCACTTTTATCAAGCATCTACCACAGACCGGACCTTACGGTAAGATACAGATATATCTAGAATGAGCCAAAGGGACACAGTGTTTGCCTACATGGAGGCATATGTGAACTGAGTTCACATACATTAATTAAAATCCCGTAGATGTATAATCTGTGTTATACAAGTGTCTATGTCAACTTCAAAAGCAAAGGAAGGTACCCTGGGGTTAGGAATCAGAAAGAATCCAAGCAAGGCTTCTGATTTCTTTTCAGCTCCACATAACTGAATATATACATCTAAGAGAGAAAAGGGATGGAGGGAAGTTTCCAATCTGCACGAAAACTTGGTGTCTTTCTCCTCAGCACTCATTGGATCCAGGAGACATACGGCATATGAGTTGAAGGAAAGTTACTAATATAATAAAACTACAGCCAGCATGCTGTGAGAAACGGGAAGGCAGGGGTGCAGTCTGGAGGGGGAGATGTGAGCAGGCTTGCTGAGCATAGCTCTGAGGATTTACTGGAAACCTGATGGTCCTCTTGCATCTTCTGGGTGTTCAGCCTTTTGACAACGCCTGTGGGGGATAAAGTGAAGGGTTGGACTGGCCATCTGAAATAACATCTGACTCAACTGAGCATCAGTGTGAGGAGCAACTGGAGAAGCCAAGAGCAGCAACCACTCACCTGCTAGTGCACCCCTTGCAGGTTTAGAGCTTGCATGCCAAACCAAGCCTCTTCCTTTGTGCGCTGCTTCCAGCTTTGGCCTGATTGGTAATCATGCCACCTACTCTTAGCATTCACCCCTGATTGTGTAAGAGACACCTGAGGTCCCTCAGTATCTATTCTTAGAACGTGACTCTATCTGATCTTTCCATCTCATTCCACAGTCAGTGACTTGCTTTCTACCACCAAACCTCTACTCATCTGGCCAGGTGAGTATATGAGACATGTTGGGATACTGGTCAAGAAGGATGGAGTTATGTTTCAGTGACACATGCTCCTACCTTGATATAAATGGCTTAGCACCATGATTTGTTCCTTGTCCATCAAAGTCCTCATCATGTTCATTGTCTTTCACAGCAATTCCCCCTTAATCAGTGCTTTGGTGAGCTGGTTGGATTTCCTGTGTGACTCTCTTACTAGAATGTATGGTTTGCCATGGCAGGAGAGCGAACTGGACATTCAGTCAATAACTTTTGAGTGCATCTTCTCCAAAGAGACAAGAATGTCTGCTTACAACCTGGACCAGGAATTGTAACACAATTTTACCTAACTTCAAAGTTTCCAAAGAAGAGCTAGGCATGGTAGTGCACACCTTCAGTCACAGCACTTCGGAGACAGAGGCAAGCAGATCTCTGTGAGTTCTGGGCCGGCCTTGTCTACATAGCAAGTTTCAGGCCATCCGGGACTTTATAGTAAGACTGTATAAAAAAATATTTCCTAAGTCTTAATTGTGTCCTCTCAGTTCATCAGCCCCTCAGTAGGAGCACATTCTTATCTGAGGTCCCAAACTTCAAATCCACATTAGCCCAGTTTATCATTTCTTATCCCCATTCCTAACTTACTATGTCTCCATCTCAACCAGAGGCACTTCTTCATCGGGAACTGGTAAGCTGTGACTGTCTTCTTAGGGGAAATTCCTCCTGCATTTCTTTCACACTAGACTCCCTCTGTCAGAAAAACCCATGTCTTCAGACCATCTCTGCCATTTTGTTGTTGGTTTTATCTCTATTGTGTATCTGTGTGTGTGTGTGTGTGTGTGTGTGTGTGTGTGTGTGTGTGTGTGTGTGTGTTTATATGTGGGTATGTGTGATGCACAGAGGTCAATCTCAAGTGCTATTCCTCAGGAGCCATCCACCTTGATTTTTGAGACAAGGTCTCTCATTTGAACCCGGGACTCACAAATCAGGCAAAGATGGTTGGCCAGAGAGCCCTGGGAAGCCACCTGTCTTACCTCCCTAAACCAGGGTTACGAGTGTAAGCCACCATATCTAGGGCTTGAACTCAGGTCCTCACGCTTGCACGGCATGTGTTTTACTTACTGAGCCATCTGCCCCACCCCCAGCTCCATATTTCCATCTTTATTGAGACAAAATTAAGACAAATGATTCAACAGAATGTTTCAGGAGCATTGGTTAAGAGCACAGTTTTTGCAGAGAGGCACATTTAGGTACAACTTTCAGCTGTGACATTGAGTATTCGAGTGACCTTTGGCAAATGACCAGCTGCCCAATGTGTACACCTGTAAAATGGGAACTGCAATGCTGCTCAGTCAGGGTGGTTGTGGTGCCAAAGGATCCAACGTAGTTAGTAAGGGCTCAATAAACAGTAGCTGCTATTAGTGTTATTATCAATTTCTAGAAGTCGATATCTAATCAAGGGCTTGATAGCGTGATTCAGATGTAATGCTGAGGATGCTAGGGGTAGAGGGAGGGGGAGCAGGAGCACTCAGGAATCTGAGTTTTCTGCAGGCTCCAAATGAGTTGCTGGGCAATTAAGCTGCCAAGGAAGATAGGAAGGTAAAGATATTTTGGGCATGCACCTCAAGAGGGATGGGATTTAGAGGCAGAGGTTACTAAATCCCCTAATAGAAAGAGAAGGTTGGGGGAGGCATATCAAACTCTTTTCTTTATTCTACATCCTTAGATTTGGGGTGATTCCCCAACATAGCTTGAAGTAAACGTCACCGTGCCAGTAAAACACAGACAATGATAAGCCTACATCTTATGTCGGTTAAATAATAATTGTTATTAGCAACATAATCATTATGATTATTATTCTACTCCAACAAGCTGGCACCTTGCTGTAAGAAATGATAACATGGCAGTTATGTCTAAAGAATGGGGGATACACATCCCCAGTGTGTTGGGGACCCAATTTAAGAGCAAAGCTGGAAACTAGAAAATGTGTTCGCGTCACACCTCCAGGAGTCTGTGGTCTAGAAAAGGCATTTGGTAGGGCAGCAAAGAAGGGTGCTGCATGCTGGGGTGCTTTGATCCGAAATGTCCTCCATAGGCTCATTTTGAAGATTGACCCCTAGTTTGTGGTGTTACTTCAGTGACTGTGGAATCTGTCAGCAGATGGGGCCATCCTGGCTGGCAGAAGTAGCTCACTAGAGGCAGTCTCCTTCTGCTTCCTATATTGCCCTGATGGAGGAGTCCCTGCCACATGCTTCTGCCAACATGAACTCCACCATGCCTTCCCCACAGTGAGGGACTGAAGTCCCTTAGGAAGCATATGCTTTATTTCCAATAAAATGTTTCTGTCCAATATTTTGGCCATGGTGACACACAAGTGACTAATTCATGTACCTTGTTTATCATGTGACCATTGTTAACACAACTTCCAAACCCCATAGCAGTTGAACTAAGTTGTTTTTAGTACCCCCACATTCACACAGTAAAATAAGACTCCGACTTCTCTAGCTTTCAAAAGAATCTAACAAAAACTTGACTGACTTATAAAGATTCAAGACAATGGCTATGCGTTGGAAGTCCAGACACAATAATGTCACAGAGGGTGACAGAGATGTCTCCAGAACACAGCAAGGGTGTGTCTTTTTAGCTATTACCCACAGCAGGAAGATGTGTGGAAGTGGGTGGTGACATGGGAATCTGAGAGCTTGAAGAGATGTGTAGAGTGGACTCACAGGCACTGTGTGAGGGGGAGAAATGATGAAGGAAATAAAAGGTAAGGATATTATATGAAACATGCCAGCTCCTTTCCAACAAGATGCATCTCATACCAGACAGAAGGCCAATTGACACTCTTGCAGCCCTAACTCCATCACCATAAGTCCACAGTGATCTGAAGATTAATGTAGTACCTGGCCTGAGATCTATCTATTTCTTGTGTTTCCCTTAAGTTTGCTTTGTAAAACCAACCAGTTGCAGAAAGCCAAAGTGGAGAAGCCACGGGAAGGGCAATACCAATCACTGCTCCCGCTCCTTGCACTGATCATTCTGGGAGCAAGATGAGTGTCCTGGCTGTCATTCCCATTAACAGCCCCAGTGACAGAACATACTGGGGTGTGACCCTAGTGCCATCTGCATCTTTGTACAGATTCTGCTGTATGTGACACATACTTCCTCTCTATTTCTGAGGATTTGACTTAAGGAGACTTGTTTATGGGCCCATGAGGAAGACCATGCTTCTCGGGGCTCACTGAAGAGAGTAGGCAACAGTAGTCCTTTTTAGAAACCTCCTTAGAAAGAAAAGACCGTCTCATCCATTAAAGGTCAGTAAATTGCACTCTGCAAGGTATTTTATTTTAATTTGAATTAAATGTCCTTGCAGCACAGTTATGCCTAAGAAAGGTAACAGCTTTCAGAATTCAGACAAGTCTTTAGAAGGGAAATTTCTTGCAAAGCCCAGAGGCAGAGTGCAAAGCTGATTTGGATGTAGAGAGACCAGGACCATGGAGAGTTCCTTTCTGTCCTGGAGTAACCTGAGAGTGTCTACGGGCTGGCATAGCTTCTATCAAGCTGATAGCTCTCAGGAGATTTCCCTAGCAAACCTACAGTAGACACTACAGCCTTCATCCCTGATGTGTGGTACTGATCATGATCCTGGTGGTGACAATACGACAGTGATGGGTGTCTTCTATCATTTGTTTACTGTGCTCCAGCTGCAGTTTTATGTACCTCACGTGCATTGCTTTGTTAAGAACCTCGGAGGTGGGCACCACTATTGTCCTGGTTTAAACACCAAATCCCCAAGAGTAGAGCTTTTATGTTCCACCACACCACACAGTTCCAAGGGCGGCGGCCATTTTCCCCGTGGTTCCTGTGAGTGGAGTCCACTGGAGTTGTCTGGGGACACAAACTGCAGCTGATCGGCAGAGACGGTTTGAAACTTAACTGAGGTCTCAAAGACAACCAGCAGATGGCTGAGTTCCAGAGCCCTAGTCTCTGACCGCTACACTCTTCCAGACCTTCTGTACCAGGATTTTGGCTAGGCAATTAGACTGCAGGTGTGATGGGCTGTGTTAGCTTTCTATTGTTGTAATAAATGGCTGTGATAATGAATTTATAAAGCAGAAAGGTTTGCTTTGGCTTGTGGTTTTGGAGCTTCTGATCCAGGATCAGTTAGTCCTGTTCCTTTTGCACCAATCCAGAGGTGACAAGATGTCAGAGCAAAGCCATTCACCTCATAGCTGGGGCATGAAAAGGGTACAAAGCAGAGGAATCCTACTATCTTCTTCCAAAGTATAGTGACTGTGACCAGAAAACCACTCACAAGGTTTCACTTCCTGAAGGTGCCGCTAAGCTGGGAAAAAACCTTTCATAGAGACACCTTTAGCAACACATAGAAGCCACACTGTAAGCACAGACCACGTGGTACTTTTTCAATTCTTTGTGTGAATAGGCACATGAGTGCACATGTTCACATATGTGTGTATAGTGTTCATGTCTTTGGGTATCTTCGTGTGTATGAAAGTAACCTGCATGTTTGTACATATGAGTGTGAATGCCAGAGACCAGTGTCAGCTGTCTATTGTGGTGACTACACACTGCTGTGGATATCACTCTGTATAAATAAAACACTGATTGGCCAGTGGCCAGACAGGAAAGGATAGGCGGGACTGACAGAGAGGAAAATTGAGGGAACAGGAAGGCAGGGAGAGACACTGCCAGCCGCCGCCATGACAAGCAGCATGTGAAGATGCCGGTAAGCCACAAGCCATGTGGCAAGGTATAGATTTATAGAAATGGGTTAATTTAAGATATAAGAACAGTTAGCAAGAAGCCTGCCATGGCCATACAGTTTGTAAATAATATAAGCATCTGTGTGATTATTTTATACATGGGTTGTAGGACTGCAGGGCCTTGGTGGGACCTGGAGAGAAGCTCTCCAGCCACAACATACCTTTTTTTTTTTTTTTTTAAGACAGAGTCTCTTGCTAAACCTGGATCTCACCAGTCCAGCCAAACTGGCTGACCTGAGAACCCTAGTGTTCTCCTATCTCTACCACCCCACCTGGCCTTTCATGTGAGTGCTGGAGATCTGACTTCAGATCCTCATGCCTCTGCTCTATTGCCTGAGCTGTCTCCCCAGCCCTTAAATTCATTTTTAATATTTGTTATTACAAAGATACTGCATGCTTCTAGCAGCCAAGGCAAATGTTACAAAAGCAATCAATACCTCATCAAAATCCCCTCATCCTCATATTGTCCCCTGTAGGTCTCTGTCTCATACATTTGCACCAGTCCCCAACTAACAAGAAGTGGACAGAGAGGACACAGAGCTGGATTCATTTTATTTCAATTTGTGGCAGGGCTGACATAAGGAGAAGCAATCAGGCTTTCATTTCGTGACAAGCTTCTGGCACTCGGGGCATACCTGCTGCCTGTATCCCTCCAGTCTAGAGATGAGATGGGAACGCCACCCTGTCCACCCCATACACAGCTTCAAGGAGTCTCTTTTGAAGAGCTTTATAAATGGGCTTCTCAGGGCCTTTGAGTTTTCCTGTGGCCTATTAGGCTCTTGCCAGGAGGACAAAGCAGGCATCAAGATATTGTAGTAGGATCTAGATGGCTTCTGCCCTCTTATTATGGACTCTGAAGATCAGCAGCTTCTTCTGAGAAATCCCTGGCTGAGACAAGCACAGTGGCCACAGCATCATCGCCAAGCAAAGGTCATCCACCCCCAAGGACAGATTTTTATCTTACAGGCATCCACCTGCGTCTTCTCTTTTTTGCTTTTACAAAATGAGATCACACTCTATTTGTCTACAGTCAGTTTTTCTGCTGGCTCCCCATTACATACCATGCACCTGCCCCCATGGTGGCTCAAGAGAATAACAAACACCTTTCCCCATAGGGTGATGGGTCTCATGACACTACAGATTTTTTTGGTTGGCTTTCTGTTAGTGGATATTTAGAGTATTTCCACTCCTTTCTTTTTTTATTGCTATTAAAGTGTTGACAGGTGTCCTTCCATGTCACACTAATACTTTTGCATATAGCCAGGTGGCATGAGAAATGGCAGAGACGCGTTTTAATGTGAGAGTGGAGGCGTAATGGCTTGAAAGTGGTCCTAAGGAGTGGGGGGTGGGGTGGGGGGGAGCTGTTGCCGACCTGAGAATGTTGTACCTTGGCAGAATTAGAATCTTCTGCTTGAGGAGACCATGGAGGTGGCATGGTCCTCTGGGGAAATCTCATTCTCAGTTAAGGCAGGAGGCGGCAGGAGGGATCTTGGAAGAGTCTGAGAACAGCAGGTATGAAAGACTGTCTGCAACAGGAGGGGGAGGGGCAGGAGTGAAGGGCAGCTGAGAGGTGAGACCAGGGCTCAGTGGTGTGGGGAGGAGAGGGTGGGAGGGGAAGGGGGAGGGGCAGGAGTGAAGGGCAGCTGAGAGGTGAGACCAGGACTCAGTGGTGTGGGGAGGAGAGGGTGGGAGGGGGAGGGGGAGGGGCAGGAGTGAAGGGCAGCTGAGAGGTGAGACCAGGGCTCAGTGGTGTGGGGAGGAGAGGGCAAGATGACAGGAGGAGACAGAGGCTGGAGGGAGGGCAAGTCTTCAGTAGTTGAGGTAAGTAACAATGGATGAAAGAGGTGTGACGCTGGGGGTGGGGTGGATCTCAGGTGACAGTTTCTAAACAGCACACAGATTTAATGACACTTGCCGCATGATTTTAATAGGAACCTCCTCGTAGGTTTGAGTCCCTGAAAACAGCCTGGTGGATTTGGTTGCTTTGTTGAGAGGGGACTCTTGGAGAAGCTTGTGGGTGACAGAGGGAAATGGGAAATGGGAGAGGAGATATCCAAGCAAGGTCTATCCTTGTCTACTTCAAGGAGTAAATCATAGCACAGTGTAGTCATTCAGGTAGACAAAAGGGACACGTTTTCACACAGAGATTCCAGCCAGTCACTGAAGACAACGTCTGAGACATTGCTGGGACATAAATCCCCAGAAAAAAGCACAGTCACAAACTGGGAGCCACAATACTCAGAGTGGCAGCAACAGCTCAGAGAGGGCAGGCAAAGGGGCCCAGCAAAGACTCAACACTGTCTACAGTATGGTTCAGAGATGCCCTTAGAGAAACTGAGTCAGGGCACCTGTCTCCATGGATATGCAAGCCAGGCATGCAGTGGAGACCAGACACCCTACTTCCCAGGGACTTTATTCCCAAGAAGCACAGAACACCAGGAGGTGGACAAGACTAAGACGTTGTCCAGTTACCAGCTTGCCAAGGCCTGGCTTGGGAGCACATTAGAAGCTTTGATTTGCGAAGAAGCAGCTGCCCTGGAAACCAAGGCTGATGAAGGTGGACAGCACTGGAAAGCAGCCCCGTTTGGAGTCCTGTGGGAGGAGTCCAAGGCCTCTGCAGCACCTGGAAAATGTGCAGAAATGCAAGCAGGCCAAGACTGCACCTGCTTTCCCCGCCTCTCCCCACAGTTCACTTCCCTGTGCCTTCATATGCCATGGCTGAGCCCAAGCAGCACTGCTTCATGCAGAGGGTGCCTACTACAGCCACACTCCCAAGGGTGACTTGTTGGCTAGAAGGTGAGCAGGTTCTGTTTAGTGCTCTTCAAATGTCCGCTCCCTCTTCCCTTGCCTACTGAAGCTTCATTTTGTCCAGGGTAACAATGTGCCCAGTTTTTAGAGATGGACCATGATTAGTTTTCTAATCCAAGCACAAAGATGTAAGTCCTTGTTTTCCCAGCAAGCAAGATGACCCTTTGGGTATCTGGTACCAACTGTATCTGCCTGGAAATCTTAGTGGTTCTGGGAGTCTTCTGTTCCTTCGATAAAGGGGAAATGCAAGGCTAGAACTGTCTCTTGCTTTCCTCTTCCTCCCTCCTTCCTTGTGCTTGGGGGTACACCCAAGGAACCACCCTTCAGTTATGAAGCCAACCACACAGGTAAATCCAAGGAGATTTCAGAACGCTATCTCTGACCCCATCCCACAGCCATTTCTCGAAGCTCCCTACCTCCAAATGTCTAATGGTGTGAGATTAGCAAGCCATGATTTATTTAAAATAATTTGAACTAATTTTCTTTTACGTGTTGCTGAATGCCTTCCTAAGCAACCCAAAAGCCTCCCAGAGTCCAGCCCAAGCTTTCCATATCTCAAGGAGCACAGAATCGAGGATGGACAGCCAAAGTCTCTGAGAGTCTGGTGCTAGGACTGAACCATCTGCTCCATCCTGGTCCCACCTAGCTCTAGCTTCTTCTTAGTCTTGCTTGACAGATTTCCTGTGATTGATCAGAAATGAGGAACAGACAAAGCAGACTGGTAAAACCTGGGAGCAAAGTCTGGAAAGACTCCCAGAGGAACAGTGAAGGAAACTTTGCATGATATGTTTTTAAGACTCTAGGAAGGGTGCAGCATAGACACTCCTGAACATTATGCTAGTGACTAATTTAAAGACATACCTACACCCACAGCTGCCTTAAATGGAGCATCCTCATACTCCGTGATTCATAGTCCTCCCACACATTCAGCCTCCCAGGGACCTAATGACTACTGTATCAAGGTTTCTGATGAAGACACTGAGGCTCAGGGAGGTGCAGTTGACCAGTTAGGAAGGGGCCAAACCTGCAGATACACCAAGACTTTCCTGGTTCTGTGACCATGGTTTAACCTCCTTGATGTGTAAAATCAGTAGGTGTGGGATGCTTCACAGAGGGGTAAAGTGAGAAGGGACCAGGAACATATAGGCCTTGTCTTGTCACAGTTCATTTACTCAACTACCTAGTGTCTTTTGACAACCTTCTGTGGACTCTGAGTCAATAGCCGATAGCTGACACCTCTAAGAACACCAGCCTTTAGCTTCTGTTCTCAGTACAGCCATTTCTCTGCAAAGCAGTGGCTCCTGCTAAGTGTGCCTAAGCCAGGTCTTTGAAAGTTCCTCACTTGAGGAAGGCTGAATCTATCCATCAATTGTGTTTTGGTTTTTCCATAGGGCAGAGTTCCCAGGAACCAGTGCACACAACTGCCATGCGTTATTTGGTTTGCACATGAAATTCTACCATACATTGCTCAACTCCACTCATTCCAGTGGGATGGCCAGAGGAAGGTGGGAAGGTATGTATCATCGAGATCTCCCGGTGGTGTCTAGATCCTGCCCATAACAAGAGTGATTTTTCTTAATTCTTTTTCAATTTTGTGACCACGCCCTATAAATTTCTCCTACATGCTCTTTATGATTAAGTTAGATTACAGACCTCAGTTGAGACGACTGTGCACAACAAATTCCCTTCATGCATATGAAATGCAGCGTGACTGATGGATACTTCACATGTAATGTCACAGAACTTGGGCAGGGAAGTAATCCCAGTCTCACTCTTTTGTTTGTCTTGCATCTTGGTGTGCTTGCCCATGCTGCACTTTCCAACCACAGCAACCTGCTAGCAGCATGCATCTCCGGAGGTAGGCATCAAAGCAGAGACACTTCTGTCCTTTGAGAGATGACCTGGATCCAGAGATTGAGTCTGAGCTACCTGAACTGATCTTAAGGTCCAGCTGAATAAACCAGGAACAGGCCTCTGACCCAGGCTGGGGCCAATCAGGTTCTTCTAAGAATCTAGAACTTTGGATTAGAGAGGCCCAGAGTAGAGTTGCTGGTGAGATGTTGTCTCAGTGCTGACTTTATGGAAGGAGCTTGGGGACAGCTGCTACTCAAGTCTCCCAAGTGTGGTCCTGCCACTTCTGACACTTGTTCATCTCTTGTTTGGATTCTTAAACAACCAGGATCCCAATAACTCCCTTTTATTAAACTAATCGATCCATTAATGTGACTTACAACCAAAACAACCCAATTCAACACTCCTGATTTTCTGTCTGTTCCTTTAAGACCACTACATCCCCTTTAATTTTTATAAAGTAAGGTAACCTTTATTCTGCTTTAGTTTATCAAAGGTGGCTTTATTAGGTTAACTAATAGAAATTAGGTGTTTTGATATAGCATTTACTTTCAGAAAATACACTGGATATTGAATGTTTATCAAAACTTTAATAATTTCCCCGACAGCAAAACCTTCCCCAACCTTGAAGTTCATAGGAACACTTTCTCATTGTAGGGACATCATTGTTACTGTGTTCTTCTCTAAGTTCTCTTGGAATGGTTTAGTGTGTGTGTGTGTGTGCGTGCGTGTGTGTGTGTGTGTGTGTGTGTGTGTGTGTGTGTGTGAACATACATGGGCATGCCACAATGAACAAGAGGAGATCTAGAGGACAACTTGCAGAAGTCATTTCTCTCCTTCCACCATGTGGGTTCAAGGGATTGAACTCAGATGATCAGACTTGGCCACAAGCACTCTTATCTGCTAAGCCATCTTGCCAGGCTTAGGTCTCCTTCTAAGGGGGCCTTTCTCTGACTTACTATCCCCTGTGAGGTCCCCTTGCTCTTCGGTGTCCCTGTGACACTAAGTGAATCTAGCGGATTTTTGAAGGCTAGTTTGTGCTTCGCTCTGTGTGTGTCCCTTCAGGAAAAGAAGCAACTTTATTTATCAAGGTATATCCAACTGTAATCTGAGGACCAAAGCCATAATAAGAGTTTATTAAACTCTTGACGGACGGGCTAAACAAATGAACAAGTAGAGCTATGTTGGAGTTGGACTCATGAAGGGTTAACTCTAGCCCCCTCCTGTAGGTAAACACCACACAAGGCTGCCAGCAGCAAGCCAGCTCCTCTGGGCTTGCACCTTCCTCACAGGAAGAGCCATCAGCTGTCAGAACCCCTCTGTTAAAGGACCTGTTTTACCGCTTGTTGCTTGGAATGAAAGGCTGAGATGGGGCCTAAAGACTCCCTAGATTGAGACTTCTTATTTTCAGAGGTCCTCACATAGCAGACTCCTGGTCACCTCCTTGACCCTTGGCAGTCTAGAATAAGTCCTTAAGGAGTAGAGAGGGCAGCCTCTCTGCCTGGAGAAGGGAGCACAAGAGAGCCTGGCCAAGTTGCCTCCTTTTTCATAAGGGTGTCACTTTGACTGGCTTCAGAGAGTCTCTTGGCTGTGGCTCTGTGGTGAAATTTAAACACTACATCACAGCAAGGACTTCCAGAAACAGCGGTCTATTAACTATAACTCTGACCCACACTGCTCAAGGCAAGTGCAATTATGAAAAAGCAGGCCAGGAGTGGACAGATGGACATGATGCTGATGAGTGTTTAAGCACTCCAAACAGGCCGTAAGAGAAGCGGGACCATGGAGCCGAAGCAGGGATGCAGGGGAATGTCAGAGGAGCTGCAGAATGCAAGACAAGAAAAGTGCAGTCTGTCCCGATGGCTGTGCTTGTGTCATTTGGACACTAGGTTCAAAAGACACAGACTTAGACGGATGAGCTCTTGGAAGCAAGGACCCAGGCAAAGGGTGGCTGATAATTTATGGTGCCATTATGGTGAAAGACTAACAATAATCACAACTCACACGCCAGGCACAGCTTTAAGTACCCCAGATGTTTCAGTTCATTCAATCCCCATCGTAAGCTGGAGAGATCAATGCCTCTAACATCCCTACTTTACAAAAAGATGAACTCAGCCCTGGGTGTTGCATAACTTGTCCAAGCTCACCCAGCTGGCACTGGTAGATTCCAGAGTCCTTGTGCCAAGCCTCCAGGCCATAGATACTCCTCTGCCACCCTGGACTCTCTGCTGCCTCCAGGCCTTGGCTTATGTTGGAGCCTCTGCCTGGGCTGGTCTCCCTAATGAATAACAACAGAGGAATCGAATGGAAGTTTTTGCGAGGCCCCCGCTGCCTCAGATCTCAGCTATAGCAGAAGTTAACTTCTCATCAGTAGAACCTGGAAAAAAAATGAAAGAGTAACCACTCCCTGAGTAAATCCGTGTGAAGCCTTTCACCCACATGGAGTTGGCTAATGGAATCTGTAACAAAGAGTGAAGAAGAGGATTTTTGGAGAGATAAAATGGAGGCAGAATGGCTTTAATGCACCTCATGTTATCCAAGAAATGGAGTTTGCTATGTGGCCTGGGCGAGTTGAAGTGGCCCTTCAGTGAGCTGGACTACGAATCATCAGAAACCCTTCTTTTTGCTCTTGTGTATAAGACTGGATAATGTCTCCCAGCTTCCTTTGGAGCTGGGTGTGAATATGTGACTGGATTTGGATACTGGCATGAGAACGGCCATGTTTGCCACTTCAAGGCCCGGCTCACATGTCCACCCTGTGTATGGCACTTGCTCTCTTTCCATTTGGCCATTAGGGCTTCTACAGGGAACAAGGCTGGAAGATCTAACAGAGCCATAAGAAAAGGTGGATCCAGATCCCAGAATTCCCACCTTAAAGGCCACTCTCCAAACACCAAAGATGAGATATGAAATCTTATTTTGTTAAGCCACTGAAATCTAGGGTTGATAACCTGCTCTGAGTGAGCACTTACCTGGGACAGAGTCACAAGCAAGCAAGCAAGGGACCAGAATTTCAAAGGGAAAGCAGTGAAATTGCTAGTCAGACTGAAATGACAATTCCCGTGGCATGACTTCTCCCACCTCACTGCCAGCCCAGCACTGTAGCTCCAGGACAAGGTCATGGCAGAGTGTGGACTCGTGTATGCCTTCCTCCAGCGGTGCATCGATGAGAACGACTCCGTGTGTGCACTCTGAAGCTATAACAACAAACAGAGAAGTTGAGAAGTTCTGCTGTTGGAGAAGTTCTGTACCATTGAGGACAATAAAGCAGTATGCTTGTGTGTGTGTGTGTGTGTGTGTGTGTGTGTGTGTGTGTGTGTGTAGGGGTGGAAGAGATCAGAGTTTCCTCTGAAGAGATAATGTACAAGCAGAGTCAGTGTCATGAATCTTGTGGGAGGGAAGTATTCCAGAGACAAAAAGCTCAAATGCAAAGGCCCTGAGGTGGGTTCTCCAGGCACTCAAGAAATAAAGAAGTCAATATGGCTAGAACAGGGTCAAGTGCTGGCTGGTGGCAGAGGCTCTGAGGTCTAGAAGATGGTGGGGAACTTGGGTCTTTCTGGGATGTTACAAGATCTTCAGCTCTTCATAAGGCAAGAAATGGGGTGGGTTTCATCATGAGAATGATAAAATCTGATGTGTATTTCGAAACAATCAAAATCTTACCTAGTAGTTAGATTGAGCATGGATTCAGGGTTGTGGAGGAGGGTGCCGGGGTGTGACAGTGGAGGAAGTAGTACCAACTAGAAGGCTACTGTGATGGGTAATACCGATTGGATTGTCAATGCAGAAGAATCCAGAATCACCTAAGAGGCAGGTCCTTAGGCATGTCTGTGGAGGTCTATCAAGAGGAGGAGGTGGGAAGACTCATCCTGACCATGGACAGCACCATTCCGTAGGTGGGGGTCATGGGCTGGGTAAAATGGAGAAAATGAGCTGAGCCCCAGGCTTCACCTCTGCTCCCCGACTGCAGACTCCCTGTGACCAGCTGCCTCACACTCCTGTTGCCAGACCTTCCTCACCAAGATGGATCCATCGCCCTGAACTGTGAGGCATAATAAAACCTTTCCTTCCAGAGCTGCTTGTGATGGTATTTAATCACAATTCAGGCAAGAGATGATGCTAAAATCTTGGCTGGAGTTCGGTGTCTCAGTTGTGTGAAATAGCCTGATTCTGGCCCAGGTTTGAGAGCAGAGCTGGCAGCATGGACGTGGAAGGAAATGGAGAAGTGAAGACAATTCTGGGATTTGAGCCTGGGCAACAGGAAGAAAGAGGTTTCCATTTCCTGAGCTAGGGAAAGGCTTTGGGAGACATTAAAATAGAGGCAGCTCTCAGGGTTTGATATGGGATATTTCAAGTTAGAGGTGCCATAAACTATTCAAGTAGAGACATATACTATAATCACATACGTGGCTTGTCCAGGGAGATGTCCGGGTTAGGGATACATACTTAGGACCATTAGCCTAGACACTGTGTTTAAAGTTACAAATCCAATAAGATAACTTAGTTCAAATAGAGAAGTTTGAGGCTGGGAGAAACTGTGCTTCATTTTTGAAAGTCAGCTGAGACAAGGAGCCCAGAGAGGAAGTAGAGATGTGTCCAAGACAGCCAAAAGAGAATCTAATATAAAGAGGAGAGTGGTTCTTGGCACACTCTAGTAACTGTGTTGACTGCTGTAGGAGGCTGAGATGGGTAAGAAATGACCTTGGATTAGAACTCATGGAGTCGCTGGTATCTCTGGGAAGAGCTGCTTTGTGGAGCAGCGGGAATGAAAACTGTTTGAGTGGGTTCAAGGTTGCTGGAGGCAAAAGTGTGGACAGAACATACCCAGATAATGCTCTGAACAGCTGTGCTATATATAGAGAGAGCAGGTGTAGGGCAGGAGAGGTGATGTTATGATGCTTATGGGAGTGGTCCCCTAGAGAATGAACTTTCACCAACGAAATAGAGGAAATAGATTCAGGATCAATGGGCATCCTTCTGAGGCCAGAGGGGAGGAGACTCTGGGTATAATTGAGGGGTTGGCCCTGATGGATACACATGCAGTTCTATACAGGAAGCGGGTCAACCCTAGGAGATGCTCAGGAAAACTGCTCAGTGTTGCCATTTTTATGGAATTAGGAGGGAAGCTTGCAAGCGAGAGTGAAGAGGGGAAGTAGAGCAAACAGGAGTCCTTGGAGTGCGTGTTAATTCCAGGCTGTGTTAATGGCTTATTTGGGCTTGGTGGACATACACTGGAAGGAAAAGCAGTCAGAATGGCTGGCTGTTCCACAGAAGCCACATTCAGCTGTACGTGGATAAGTGTGCCTGTGAACATGGCAATAGATGTAACCCAAGCTGGGTTAAAACAATTAGGAAAATAGAGTACACTCACCATGCTGTATTTTTCTTCAGTAGTTCCTGCATCTCTCTGGTACCAGGGTGTCTTTGTGCCCTTGAAATTTCTTAAGCTTTAATTGTAGATTTGTGGATGTTAAGTTTTGATGAATCCCTCTCTACTCAGTGGCATTCTTTTGGGGGAGGTTGAGGCAGGGCAGAGTATTACTTTGTTATACAGGGTGGCTTGTAACTTGTCATATGTCCCAGGGACTGGCTTTAAACTAATGATAATCCTCCTGCCTCAGTCTGGGCGCTGGGATTACAGGTGCACCAGATAATATTCTAAGCATATCAAGTGGATTATCTTATCAAACTTAATGATAAGCTATTCTGCTGATGAAAATACAGAGACACAGAAAGATTGACATGTCTGCGTCTCTAATGGTTTGGACTGATTGATAGACTCTCCTGAGCATATCTGTGGGGGATTATCTTGATTACACATTAGTTGAAGTGGGAAGACCCACTACTGTGGGTGGTACCATCCCCTAGGCAAGGAATGCTAGATTCTATAAGCATGGAGAGAGTAAGCTGAGCACTATATGTATGCATTCGCTGCTCTTTTCAAGCAATGTGACCAGCTGCGGCAAGAGCCTAGTGCCTTGACTTCGAGACCATGATAAGCTAGAACACTGAACTGTGAGATAAAATAAACCCTTACTTTCTTCAGCTGATGTTGTCAAGAGTATTTTATCATATCAACCTTGGAGAAACTAAGGCAGCACCCAAGTCCACACAGGTGATAAACAGCCGAGCCAGAAGTGGCATGAAGGAAAGAACAGAAGTTTCACTACGAAGTCTGGTTTTCCGCTATACACCTTAGAAGTTCATCATTGCTGCGTGCTCTGAGGACCAAGCACCCATTGCACCATGGCACCCTGGGCTCTACTGCTAATTTTGGTCCCCATGCAAAACAGCAGATTTCCTCAGTTTGGATACCGGATGGGAAAACATTCCAACAGGTGGCCTCTCTTATAAAGTAAGTTCCAACTTAGCTTAAACTCTGGAGGTATGCTTGCCCAGTAGAGGGAGAAAATGAGGGGAAATGATGCTTAGTGACTCCCAGCCAGCCTGCCTTACTTGATGGCAAATGGGGGTGGTTGAAAGCTTGCTTCAGCTCCCAAACTTCTTCACAATTAACAATTATGATTAAGCATGGCAGCCACAAAATCCCACAAGGCTTTTTATTTGGCATGATGAGGGTGGAACCACAGTGGGCATGCATCTCTCTGAGTGACCACGGATGTAGCTTGCTGATGGGGCCAAAGAGGTAGGAGGTAGGAGGAAGGTGCTTCAGCAAAATCATTTCAAGATCAGTGTATTGGACCACCTACCAGGCCATTTTCCATTTCCTTAACACCTCGTTCTCATGGCCCATAAGCTCTCAGTCATTATGCAAAGCCAGCAACCACTGTTTTTCCAGATGCCTGAAGCCATCTGTAGCTCCTTCATCAAGCCAACCCACCCCTGCCAGAGTGTTCACTTCTGATGTGACAAGTACCTATTGATAGCATCAAATGTCCTCTTGTCTAAGTGGTTGGGGATACTCATTCCTTTTAGCACTGAGCCACAAGACCCTACAGGGGAACACTAGGCCCATCAAAGAGAAAGGAACTAAGAGATGGTTTGAGCTATGAAAGTGCACAGACCCAGACCCAAGGAAGCTGGGGAGTTGGGTGTGATAGAGAGAGATGGTGTTGCCCAGGGTGGACTGTTTATCCCCTACCCACACCCCAGAGGAGAGCTTATGGTAGCTATTAGAGAGTCTTGAACCTCAAATAGCTCATACACACACACACACACACACACACACACACACACACACACACACACACACACACCTAATCCTAGATGGGTCTCTTCCTCCTCAGCAGTTCTAACTTTGATTTGATCCACAAAAGCAGGACAAGGAGTACTCATCCTAGAGAACCCAGATCTTCTGCTGCACCCAGGCCAAGGCCTGAGTTTCTGGTCTGGGAATCTGAGTCATCACTAGATCAGCTTGGGAGGGGAGTAGGGCAGTCCCTGACAACAGAGCCCTTCTCTGGGAACCACTGGAGCTTGGTACCTGGCACAGGAAGAGCATGAAGTAACTGTCTGTGACTCTTAGTGCTGTCATGGAATGAGCCCCATCAGGAGTGATTCTTGCAGTTCTTGGAGAATTCTAAAAACCGCTGGTACCTGCACAGCACCAGGCATGAAGAAGTTCCAGTGCCCTGGGTGCCAAGTCCAGGGTCTGGCACCCGGCAGTGTTCTGAAACCTGCCTGGAGGGTGGCCTCGAGTGGCTCTTCCACTGCAGCTTTGAAAAAACTCTTACATAATCTCCTTTTTAAAAAGGTATATGTGTATGTGTCTCTCTGTGTGCATGTATGGCACATATACACAGAACCCGAGGAGACCAGGAGAGGGTGTGGAATCCCTGGAGCTGGAGTTATGTTATCTGTCTGATGTGGTTGCTGGGAACCAAACTTGGGTCTTCTGCAAGAGCAGTGTACACACCTAATGACCAATCCAGCTCTCCAGTCCCTCCACCTACGTCTATTATTTTCCTTCCTTCCTTCCTCCCTCCCTCCCTCCCTTCTTTCCTCCCTTCCTCCCTCCCTCCCTTCCTCCCTTCTTTCCTTCCTTTCTCCCTCCCTCCCTCCCTTCCTTCCGGTGGTGCTGAGGCTCAAACTCAGAGCCTCATACATACAAAGCAAACACTCTATCAGCTGCTCCTCTTGCTGTTGCTTTGAAGATCACTTAGTACAGGAACATATAAACTGTAGAAAAGTTAGAAAAGCCGGAGTAAAGTGGAGAACTGAGGAGTCCTATATAACCTCACTCTTGCTGTTTTTTACACCTTTGAACGTTCACATCTGCCAGAACGTCCCTGTGTCTATACATAAATATATTTCACAGATGGCTAGGCCAGCGCTGTATGTACTGTTTTGTCACCTTCCATTCGACTTGATGAAACGTCACACACACCTCTCAGTGTCAGCCCACAGAGGTCTCCATCATCCTTAATGACTACGTTGCAATGCTTTGGGTCGATACACTAAATTTCATTTAACCAACACTGTGCTGTTGGGTATTTATGCAGCTTCTACTTTTTCTCCCCATCATAAACAAGACCATTATAAATATTTCTGTACCTACAGTCTTTCCTGGAGGAACTTGGAGCGTAGGAATTTGGGGGTAGGCATTCCATGGCTCTAGTAAGTGGTGGGTGACATATTGGCATTGCTTTTAGTGACAACAATAATAAAAGCTGGTTTTATTTAAGCATTGACTCTATACCACTTAGGCACTGTGCTAAGGGCGTTAGATGCATAAGTTCTTTGGTTCTTTTTGTTGGTATTATTAATAGTCCTACTTTTCTTTTTTAATGGATATTCAGGGGGATGTGGCATATACATGCCTGTGAGACCTGAGGAAGACATTGGATGTTTCTCTATCATTCTGTCTTACTGCCTTCAGACTAGGTCTTTCACTGAACTTGAGGCTTATCGTTTTGGCTAGGCTAGGCTGGCTTGCCGGCAAGCCTCTGAGATCCACCTGGCTTTCTCCCCAAACACTGGGTTGTAGGCCCACTCACCCATGCCCAGCCTCTTTTACGTGGATACTGGGCATTCGAACTCGGGTCCTCATGTTTCATAGTAAGGGCTCTTACTCACTGAGCTGTCTGTCCAGCCCCAATTCCCCTACTCTTCAAAAGAGAGAATGAAAGCTCAAAAGACAGAAATGATTTGCCCCAAATCCCATGATGAATAAATACAGACATAATTCAGTCCCAGCTCTGATGACTCCTAAGTTGCTACTGTAGATTACACACTAGATATTTTCCCGAGATAGTGTGATGAATGCATTTTCTACACTCTAGCTTCATACAGAGCCCTTACCAGGCACTGGTTAAGTAATGAAACAAAGTATCAGACCATTAGTGGGTGGAAATGGCCACCGGCTCTTTCTCTTCTTGGTTATACACCTCTTGGCAGTATAGATTCAAAGCTCATCCCTTGGAGAGCCAAGCTTGTTTCCCTGCACTGAATCCAGTGCTGGCCTTTGTGGCTTTGCCTTACTCATGAACTAGGTCAGACGAGATGTGCCAGATGCCCGCTTTTTCCCTGCCCTGACATCTGTACCGCAATGAGGATAGAACCTGAGAGATGCAGGGCTCTGTGGCTGATCCCACCAAGCCTTCCTGACAGACAGGTGCCTGAAGATGCAGGAGGAACCCCTAAAGGAGACCAACAGGGCCACCCACTGAGTGGCCTGCTCATCGATGCTTTACTGTGTTAAGTCTACGAGCCATGGTGTGATGGCTATGTAGCAAAAGCTAATGTGAATGCCGCTACTGAGCAGGTTATGCGTGGCTCCTGCAGTCTGGGTGACAGGGGGGAGTTGTGGAGAAATGAGCCACGTGGCTCGAAAGGCATCACAGAAGAGGTGGCAGCTCATGCATTGCAGCGTGAGCAATAAATAGCCAAGCCTCCTGAAGCAGAACAGGAAAGTGAGCCTGCATGCACAATGAGGCAGACCTCACTGCGGGTATGGTGGGCTGCTGGAGGTGGCTTTCCAGGGCCTGAGCCAAGCAGAAACCTCCCTCTGGCTGGCAAGGCAGCTAGATGTCATTTACACACCAATGCAGGGAAAAAAATAAACCACCTGGCAGATTCCCTGGCAGCCTTTCACAGGACTACCCTGGGGGCTGGAGCGGATGTAGCTGGTGCTGTTCACCCTTTCAAGTGGAGAATTGGAATTCCAGTCTCTGGCCACTGGAAAATGCTACTGCTTCTTCTTCTCCCTCTGACTGGGACCTGGCCTTGAGACATTCTGTGCCCTGGGATGTCCTGAAGGAGCAATTCCTGCCTCCTCCTGCAAAAGATATTTTCCAGTAACCCTGATGCAGGTGGTGCTCTCAGCTATAGCCTGATTAGAGAAATGAGCCAAATCCTTGCCCAACAAGGCACTCACTCATTAATTCATTCATGCATGCAATAATTCATTCATTCATGCATGTATCTACTTACTCATGCATTCATTCATTCACTCATTTATTTATTCACTCACTCGCTCGTTCATCCATTCATCCCATGCACATCTCCAGCCCAGGCATGACACGTTAAAAGCAGCTTACAGACTAGCATGGAAGTTAGATCCAAACAGATGCTTAGGAGACACAAAATCCCACTGTGACCAGCTCCTAGTATCTCTTGAATAAAAGTGTCTCTTGAAACTTCTGTGTCTGATCTCAGCTGTACCGAGGTAACAGTGAGGGTGATGGAAATGGCGTCTCAGAGGTGAACCTGAACTGGTGTGGACTATGATGGAGCCGTCTCCAGCACATGAAGGAACCCGAGTAGCTGGAGTAATGAGAAGAGAGAGAGATAAAGACACCAGAATTCTGGAACTCAGTCATTCTTTGCTTTTAGTGTCTGTTGCAAGACCTGGCTGAGTTGCTGAGTTTTGTTCCTATGAGAAGCCAAGGTTAGAGCCCTGAAGGTGATGCTACCTGGATTTGTGCCACCACACTACCGGGAAAGATCATTCACACCTAACAGTATTTTTAGGATTATTTTTAGTATATTTAACTGTGTGTATGTGGTGGTATGTGTAAGTGAGTGCTGGAGCCCATGGAGGTCAGAGGCACTGGGTCCTCTAGAGCTGGAGTTACAGGAAGTTGTGAGTGCCCCACATGTGTTTTTGGAATCAAACTCAGTACTAGGTAAGAGCAGAATGTGGCGCTGACTGCTGAGCCATCTCTCTGACTCTCTAACAGTATTTTTAAGCAATGTGTACCAATGCTCTATTTTATTGGCCATCTGAAAAGAGATTGGGCATTAAAACAGGATCCTGAATCCAAGAACTTGTGGCCATTTGGTTGAGAGAGGTGTACAGATAAGTAGCTGCATGCTGAGGTGATAGATGCTGTGATGGGAGGAACCCTGGATGTTGGAGAGTCAGAGGAAGGGTCTGGGCAGGGCAGGAAAGGCTTTGTATTGGAGTTGCATGAGTAGGTGTTTTAGGTGATGCATTTTAGGTGTTGAAGAGGAATTTTAGGAGGAAAGAGGGATTGAATTCACCAAAATGCAGCAGAATAAAAGGACATAAAACACTCCAGCATCCCTGAGTAGACAATGAACAGAGTTCCATGGTAATAAAATCGGCAGAAGGCATGCAGGGGGCAGACAGTGCAGGGATTTGTGGCCCATCTGGATGCCCTGATTTTCATTCTGTGAAAAGCTTTTGTCAGAGGGACATAGCCAAGGATGTCTTTTAGAAAGTGTTAAATGGTAGCTGAATGGAGGGTGGTTTGTAGAGGTGTGAGACCAGGGCACTTACACCTTCTAGAAGGTTCTGCAAGAATCTTCACAAGAGATGATGGAGACGAGCATCATGGGTAAGCCTTGGTAAAGTGGCTGGGTGTCAAAGCTCTGGAACCAACCTCCAGAGATCAGCACCTCCCCTAGATCCCTTACCAGCTGCATGACCCTGGATAAGCTACTTAACCCATCTGCACTTGATTTTCCTCATCAGTAAACTAATACTCATAAAAGCAATGATGCACAGTAGTTGTTCTGTGGATGAAATGAGGTGACCCATGCAAAGCCTCTGGCACACTATGAATGCTCTGGAATTGCTAATTGTTTTTATTAAGTCCACCAGACCTGATGATTGCATATGGGCCATCAGTTAGAGGGTGAGTCTAGAGTAATCTTCCATGCAGCTGGCTAGGACAATGCCATTCCCGGGAGCAAGAGAAATGAGACTATGTCATGGTCAAGTAGAGATGGACCAAAAAAGAGAGAAGCAAGAGACTGCTAAACCGGTCTTTTGAAGCTCAAATCCAACACTTGTCCCACAACCCAAGTTACTACTGCCCCCTTCCTTCTCCTGGATTTCCCAAAGCCTTGCTGATGTCAGAGCCCTTCAGAAGCTCCAAACTCTTGATCTTCCTGCCTTGGTGGAAAAGAGCAGAGCAAAAAGGATTGAGTCCCATTTGCCTGAGTTTTACTTAAGTTTCCCTAGAAAGAATTCAGTCCCTTCAATGTCCTTGCTCCAACGCTGAGGTCATTGGCTACAGTGTGGGGAGGGAGGAAGAGGCAGAATCTGATTGACACTTTGGCGAATGATCCAAAGAAGAACAGAGGGGAGGAAGAAGAAATGTCAGTCTCCTCCAAATATCATGATCCAGGGTTAGATATCCATCAGTTCATCGACTGCTCACAGCAACCATGAGGCAGTCGATACTATTCCCATTATTTTTCTATGAGAACACAAAGAGACAGAGGAGTCCTGGATCCAAATTGCTAATCATTCTGCTATAGCCATCCTGCCTCAGGTGAAGAAGGAAGGAGAGGGCTGCTTACTCAGCGTGGGCTTTGTTACCCACCCGAGAAGGTGTTCTACCTTTAATTAGTGCTTTTGTGAGGACAACCAGGCAAGTGAAGTATGGTTAAACGGGCTCTGTAGAGCAGTAGACAGGGGAAGAGACCCGTTTTTCTCCCCAGGCTTAACATATATCTGTCTCTAGCCTGTAATAACAATTGTAACTAACAGAGAGGGAACACTTCAATGAAACCTGCTAGTGATGTGATCAGCACCTCGTATACACTATGTCACTGAACAGCTGGCACAATCCATGAATCCCTCTGTTAATGTAGCGTTGGTTTGAGTCTCTGACTCTTCGGGTGGAGAACTTGGTTGTATCCCATTGGCCATCTGAGAACATGGAGGCTCAGACATTGAGATAACCTCTTTGTTTGTGTCTCTATTGTATGTGTATATGTATGTGAGCAGGACTGTGGGTGTGTGGATGTGTGTGTGCACTTGTGTACACACTCATATAGAGGCCAGAGGGCAACCCTGGGTGCTGTTTCTTGTTTCTGAGCCTGAGTCTTTCCATGGTCTAGAACTTACCAGGTGGGCTAGGGTGGAGACCAGTAATCCCCAGGAATCTCTGTCTATGCCTGTCCATTACACGCTGCCACTACATCTGGCTTTGTTTTGTAGATGTGGGTTCTGGAGGTGGTTGAACTCAGATCCTTGTCCTTGCAAAGCAAACACTTGGCTGCTTGAGCTTCTCCCAAGTTTTGTAGTAAATTCTTGCTCCAAGTTCATGCAGCTGCTCAATGGCAGACTGTGTTCCACATGCCCTTTTCCTGCAGCTTCTGCTACCTTTTAAAGTTGAAGAAGACCCCTTCATAGTTACTGGACAGGGTAGGTGAGATGTACAGACTATCATGATACTGGAACTCACCTTGGAGGCTAGTGTGCAGCTCCTGAGACAACCTTAGATCAAGAGCTCCCAACCTTGGATCCATCCCTAGACCGGAAGTCTGTGACCCTGAACCTTGTGTCCAACCCATACCCAAGATGCACAGACAGATGGATGACCACAGTACAAGTCTTGTGATGAGAAAACCCTAAGATTCTCATCCTAGCACTTCCCAGATCTTGCCCTTGAACAAGGGATTTATTGGTCTGAAGCTCAGATTCATCTCTGGAACATAAAGTACTGGATACCTTTTCATCACAGTGGCATGATGTCAGACACAAAGGAGTTATGGGAGGAAACATTTACTTAGGCCCATGATTTCAGAGGGTCTCAGTGTAACATGGATGGCATGGCAGAATTTGTGGCAATGGGAATTCTTACACCCCAGTAGATCAAGCAGCAGAGAGCAAGCAAGATGCAGATACAAACTTCAAGGTCTTGTTCTTGATCGTCTTCTTCGTCCAGCTAGCCCACACCTCCTAGAGGCCTTGCAGTCTTCAAAATGCTGCCACAAGCTATTGACCAACCATCACAACACAAGCATGTGGGGGACACTGCAGAGTCACACCACAACAATAGCAACACCAATGGTTCTGAAACTGCTGCTTTATAATGAATTCCCACCCCCCAAAACTAAGCAAGTTAAAATAACTGCTCTCGATTTTGTGGGTCAGGCATGGGAAAGGCAGGGCTGTGCAGAATGGGCACAAGGACACCCACAGTTGAAATGAGAAATCACCCAGGCCTGATATTGTCTGAAGTTTCCATTGGGCTGAACATTCAGAATGGTAGAATCACAGGGCTAGTCACAGTGTCTGATGTTGCCTGACACTTTAGTGAGTTGTTGAGGTGCCTACACGTGGCCCCCTACCCCTAGAAGAGCAGTCTTGGGGTGTGGTTTCTCACATGGCATTTAACAGCTCCTAAAGAGAGTCCTTCTAAGAAGGGAAAACACATCGGTTTTATCAGCCAGACTTTAGAACCAACCAGTCATTCTGTCACTTGATGACGGGTGAGTCACAGGATGGCCAGGTTCAAGGGGAATACAATCAAGGTCTGCTGCTAAGCAGGAGGAGGGAATTCCAAGAGGCATATTGCTGTGTCATCAGCTTTGGAAAATGCAATCTGCCTCCCTTGTACTGCAGCTGTGCACACAGAGACCACTTAAGGCAAAGCTTAGCATATAGAAAGTGCTTGGTAAAGAGTAGCTGCTGTTATTGGATATGATGGCCTTGGGAAGTGCCTCTCAACACATCGGGTTGGTGGAGAGAGTTGAGGAAGGAATAAAAGGGGTGACTGGTGGTAATGTGTTGGCAGCACTGGTCCATGACAGTGGCCAAGAAGATAAGATTTCCCAAAAGCTGAACACCCGTCTGTTGAGCTAAATGGTCCTGAGAGAGACAGGACTTCTAGAGGGGAAAGGAACAGTTTACAGGCTGCAGGAGAGGGAGTCTTGAGCAAGAGGAGCTGTGTGGTCCAGAAGCCAGGAAAGAGGAGGTGGAAACAAAGGCTGGCTGAGGATGGGGAGCAGGACTGGCATTTCCTCAGCTTCATGGCATGAAAAGAGAGGATGGGTCCTGAGCAGGACACAAGAGTCCCCAGGCCTGGCAAGGAACCTCTGCAGTTCAGGAATACAAAGCTCAGTCTGGGGAGACTGCATAACTTTGGGTCTGTGTCTAGACTGGTCCCCAAGGCTGGCCCACAAACCTTTTCACTTCTGGAGACTGGGGAACCAGGGGGTGCTTCTCTCTTCATCTCCTAGAATGCAAAGGCTGGAGGAGGATGGGGAGGGTCACTGTGAAAGGCTAGCCTTGAGGCACAACACGGCTGTCACACAAACTCACAGCTGCTATTGTTGCCCGTGCATGACCAGAAGGTAAGGATAAGGGCTGGGAAATGCTATCTTCCAGATGTGCCATGAATCCTGACTGCACCCAGTCAGGGATCTGGGAGGGGACCACAGGCCCCTGCTCCTCCCTGTTAGCATGTTGGCTGCTGGTGGATTCTGAAGGAGGGACTGTTGTGGAATATTATTTTAAGATGTGTTACATTCGTTTATGCTGTGCAACATTCTTTTATGTTTTATTTGTTTAACTCTGTGTTCCTGTGCCTGTCTGGAATATCTAATTGGTCTAATAAAGAGCTGAAGGGCCAATAGCAAGGCAGGAGAAAAGATAGGCGGGGCTGGCAGGCAGAGAGAATAAAGAGGAGGAGAAATCTGGGAGGAGCAGGATAAGGAGGAGGGCTCCGGGGGCCAGCCTCCCAGCTACATAGAAAGCCATGGAGGAAGAAGTAAAAAAGGTATACAGAAATAAAGATAAACGCCCAGAGGCAAAATATACACGGGATAATTTAAGAAAATCTGGCTAGAAACAAGTCAAGCTAAGGTCGAGTATTTATAAGAAAGAGCAAGTCTCGGTGTGGTTTATTTGGGAGCTGGGTGGTGGGCCCCCCAAAGAGTAAAAACAACCAAGTACAAGGGACAGCCATTATCTTCAGTTGTGCTCATTGAGAAGCCTGACAGACTCCCGTGGACAATTTTCAATCCATGGCCACACAGGTGGTCTTGGTTAAACTTGGTCATAACAAAATGGTAGAAAAGGAACTGTAGGTGGGGGCTGATAGGGGTGGGAGGGAGACCAGAGAGGGTGGGGGATTATAGTCATCAGAATATGAAATTGTCAAGGAGCAAATTCAAAAAGGTTCAAAATAAAATAAAATGCAAACTCCACAGCACGGCTCTAGAAGCAACGCTCACCTTGATTGGTATTTATTGTTCACTCCGGTTCCATTGAGCGGCTTTCAAGCCCCTGAACATGAGCGTTTTCTTGCCTCAGGACCTTCACCCACACTCCTGCTCCTTCACACAGCTCTCCCCCCTCATCCTGCAACTCCCAGCATCGCCTCCTCAGCCAAGATCTTCACAGCCTCCCACTTTGAACCAACTTCTCCTCCTGTCCCTGTCCACCTTGTAACTGCCAAAGAAAACAGGAGACAGGGGAATTTACAGCAAGCAGAAATGGGTTGGCTCATGGATTTAGAGCCAGGAAAAGTCCAGGATTAAGGAGCTGGGTATCTGGCAAACCACCTTCTTGGTATGGCATCCCATGGCGGATAACAGGAGGATGGGAGAGATTGACAGGCCAGACTTGGGCTGGGACTGAAACGCTATGGAGAAGTGCTTACCCAGCATGCACTAGGCTCTGGAAGTCAGTGCCTAATACCCCTCCCACCCTCCCACAAGTGGCCACCTCCTTAATGACAGCAGCAGTTCCACACTGGAGGGTGGCCTCTCAAGGTCCCCACCTCCTCATCCTGGTGCAAAGACAACTAAATTCCAATATGAATTAGGAGAGATTTTTAAGACACCTTTTTAATCCCGTTAAATCACTTTTTTCCCCTTCACGTTATTTATCCCAATGCTGTATGTTTGTATTGGACAGCTTCACCGTCTGTTGCCCCCGTCCCACTAGACGGTGAGCAAGATGAGGACAGAGGCTGTGCCTGCCATTCTCACTCTGTGTACCTAAGGCATCTGACCAACACCTGACCCTCAGAAGCTATGCGGTGAACACCGGCTGTGGACAAGTCAATGACCTGTGTGTGACTGAACCAAAGGGGATGGACACCAGCCACCGTGAAGCCATGAAAGTAGGGCAGCTCAGAACGACATGCTGAGTGTAGTGGTGGCCTTGACTCCTGGAGGTGAGCTGTGCTGAAGGGATGGAGAGTTTTGTGGCTGCCCGAAGCAGGGCCCCTTTTGCTGGTGTGGTCTTTTTGAGATGGTTTTTCTGGGAAATATTTTGTCTGTGTTGAAAACACTGTGTCTTCTAACACAGAAATAAGAACACCATTACCCAGTGTGTTCTCATCCCAGAAACCGAGACCAATCAAGGTCTGCCACTTGAATGGTCTTGAGGAGGGGCCTGGCTCTGCCATCCTTGAAGGTCAGGCTGCTCTCCCTGGTCATGAAGTTCCCAGAATTTACAAAGTGTCCCTGCAAAAGCTTGTGTCTCAAGACTAAAGTCTCTCTCTCTCTCTCTCTCTCTCTCTCTCTCTCTCTCTCTCTCTCTCTCTCTCTCTTTCTCTCTCTCAACTGAACTCTGTCTAGACAAGCAAGTTTCCATTAAACAGGAGACATGGGAGTGAAAGCTTCTAGAGGCACCCTAGCCCAACCATGACAACTGATCAGCCAACCCCATGACCTGGAGTAATCACCAACGGTTGTTATGTGAAGAACTTAATTATCCTAAATGAACCAATGAATACACTTTCTTTGTGTGGGTGTGTGGATGTATGGACGTGTGTTCGCGTGTGTATGGAGGCAAGAGGTAAGGTTTAGCATCTTCCTCAACGGCTCTCCACTTTATCCTTTGAGACAGGGTCTCTCACTCAACCTGGAGCTCCCCAGTTCAGCAGGATTAACTGACCAACTAACTCCTGTCTCTGCCTCCCCGTTGCTAAGATTACACTCGCCACTGTGCCTGGCTTTTTATGTGAGTTCAAGGGATTTGAACTTGGGTCCTCATGGCTGCAGAGCAGCCACTTCATGGACCGAGCCGTCTCTCCAGCCCCTGGAAGTGGTTCCTTACATGAATGATTTAAATCTGACTTTTTCCTGACTCTAGTATGTGCTCTGTCACATCGAGTCCTGTGGAAATTCTCCCGGTGACTAGAAGGCTCCAAAGGGATGCGGTCAAAGGGCACTGCTTTGCAAAGAGGCTGAGCGGTTTATCCCGACCCTGTGTGACCCTGGGCAAGTCGCTGGAGCTTGTGGGACCTTGCTTCCTTTCTGTGGGTATCAAGAGAGCAACTTAAGCTATTTTCAAGCCCTTCAGCCCCTGTCACACATACAGCCCGGTGAGACTCAGTCTCTGGTACTTTCACGTAAAGGCAAGAAAGGCTAATCCGCCTTGCCTTGCAGGATAACCCCAAAAGATGAGGTTCTGTTTCCTCATGGCACCTTGGCTACTGCTGGCACTTTCAGGAATATGAGTATCTTCAACAGGAATGGCTTTCGGGATAATTCACTGGGTTTTATCAACATGTGTGAACACCCTGACTTTCAGCTAATATCAGAAACTGGAGTAGAACCCATGTCTGTCAGTTACACGCAGTCTCCATCGTATTCCTCCAAAGAAGCACAAATAATTTCCTTGTCTGTCTTCTCTCAGGTTCTCCCAGAAGGCGAGGATTAAGGAGAGACTGAGTCTCTCTTATTGTGGTATGAATATGAAATGTCCCCAGTAGGCTCATGGTGTGTTTGAATAATTGGTCTCCACTTGATGGTGCTGTCTAGGATGATTATGGGAGCTTTAGGGGGTAGGGCTTGCTGGGAGAAGTACATCACTAGGGGCAGGCTTTGCGGTTTTTGTAGCTTGGTTCCCCTTGTTGTTATTTGATTGTTTCCTGAGGGCAGAGGCAATGTGACCAGCCAGCTCTCTGCTCTTGCCACCAGGCCTTCCCTGTCGTTCCCACATCTTCCCCACCATGACGGACTCTCCCTCTGGAACCCCTTCTCCTTTGTTTTGGTCAGGGTTGTCATAGCAACAGAAAAGAAACGAGCACACTTTCCTAAGAATTCCAAGATCGGCACAAAGATCAACACACCATGGTACTGATGAGGGGCTGGAGAGGGAGCTCGGAAGTTAAGAGTCCTTGCTGCTCTTACAGAGGGCCTGGATTTGGTTCCCAGCATCCACACTGGGCAGCCTTTACCTCCAGCTCCAAGGGATCTGATGCCTTTTCTGGCTTCAGCAGACACCTGCATGCACATGGTACATGTTTCTCCACTCAGGCACACACACAGGCACATAATATAAATAAGTTAATCTCTAAAGGTACGGGTTCATGGAGCTCGTTCCTGAGTTCTGAGCACATATATGCATAGTTGATAAGTGAAGAAAAAAGCCTTTCTTGTTGGCAATTGTGAATAAATGTTAGTAATATTTTTGGCAGTACTGGGGATTAAACTCAAGGCCTTGCACATGCTAGACAAGTGCTCTCCCCTGAGCCACCCCCTTACCCCTCACTCTACTTTTTATTTGGGGTCAGGGTCTCTCTAATTTGACCATAGTAAAGCCTCATTCTGTGTAGCTCAGGAAAGTATTCAACTTATAATTCTCTGGACTCTGCCTCCTGTGTCATTAGGATAGTAGCCTGTGATACACAGCTCAGCAAGCTCTAGCAATTTGCACAGTTTGGCAGACACGCACTGTAGTGATGCAATCTCAGAGGTGCCTAATTAGAAGCCAAAATCTGGAGTCTGCCTGAGGACGGTGTCCATGGGCAAGAAGTCAGCATTATAGATAGATGGTGGGACTGTAGCATCCGAAGAAAACATTCCCATGAGGAGGCCTGAACAAGCACAGCAAAGCACCATCAATCCGAAGTTCGAGAAAGTCAAGGAAGGAGCATGCACCAGAGTCCACACCTGGGCTGACTCAAAGCAGGGAGCAAAGCCGAAGGGAACTTTGGGGGAAAACTGTTCTAAGCAGGGTAAGCATCCTAACGGAAGTGTGGATACAGCTCAGCGACAGAGTGCTTGCTGGGCATGCTGGAGGCCCGAGTTCCAGATCCAGCACCCAAAGGTAAGTACAATAAATAAGTAAAGTGTTGGGGTTTTTTTTTTTTTTTGCTGAACATCATAGAAAAATTTAAAAAATGAACTACTAATCGGAAAGGTAGTTTTGTGGATCACAAAGCTGAGAAGTTAAATTTCAGGTCCCTCTGAGGGCAGGAGTTGAAGCAGTGTTGCCAAGAGAGATGTTTTTCCCCCTTGTGTTTTCATTCAGTCCAGCTCTTCCCCACATAGACACTTTGACATCTTCCTCCTTGAGGACCACTGGAAGCAGCGGCCTCACCAGAGCTTCCCTCGTTCACAGTCTGCATCCAGCAGCAAGACACGCCGTTTTTCGGTGGTTAAAGGGTTCTGGGTTCTGGGTTTGAGTTCTTGGGGACCAGTAAAGCTGGGTGGTTTTGCCTGAACCAGTCACGGTTCCTAACCAGTTTTAGCTAATGGGATCCCGCCCAAGAGTTGACAGGTATCAAACCGACCTGCACAATAAGAGTTTGGGGCAGCTCCTGAAAAGGAATCCAAGGTTCTTTTTTCCTCTTCTTTACCTAGATGTGTCCATGGGAGCTGCCATCAATTCCAGTGCTCACTACGGGCAGCTAGCAATAGAATATGGAACATAAATCAGAAAATTGCAACAGGAAAGTCTGGGCTTTTCTGAGAGCAACGCACAGAAGTGTAGACAATTGTCCTAGTTAGGGTTTCTATTGCCGTGATAAAACACCATGGCCAAAAGCACCTTGGGGAGGAAAGGGTTTATTTCAGCTTCCAGATCCACATAACAGTCCATCACTGAGGGAAGTCAGGGCAGAAACTCCAGCAGGGTGGGAACCTGAACGTAGAAGCTGATGCAGAGGCTGTAGAGGGTGTTGATTACTGACTTTCTCTTTGTGGCTTGTTCAAACTGCTTTCTTATACACTCCAGGACCACCAGCCCATGGTGGTACCACCCACAACAGGCCAGGCTTTCTTAAATCAGCCACTCCTTAAGAAAATGCACCACAGATTTGCCTCCAGGCCAATATTACAGAGGCATTTTCTCAGTTGAGAGTCCCCCTTCTCATATGACTCCAGTATGTGTCAAATTGACACAAAACTAGCTAACACAATAATGAGTGCTGATAAAATCAGAAAAATCATGGCTAGCTATGAAAGGGAAAAGGCTTTTTGGAGAACTCCTTTGGGCCTGGAGGGCTCTGGGTCACAGCAGTTCTTGGGGTCCAGAAGCACCTAGCAGCCCATTTTGGGTACCATACAAGAGTACATTTGGAACCGGCAGACCAGGATGTTACGTGGGATAGAGACTCAGAGCAAAGATAAAAATGCCTGGGAAAGAAACTGGCTGGGTTTTGAGAAAACCAAAACATTGGAGACATATCAAGTAGAGCTCTGATTATTTTGTATATTTCATAGACCTCAGATGCAGCCCTCAGATGCAAAAGGTGTCATCTCTAATGCTCAAATTACCATGGCTCCAAGCTCCCACCTGCTGGATTACAAAATTTATAAAACAGAATCACAGTTTTCCTGACAGTTCTGTCACAGTCTGCCACCTAGGCCCGAAGTGGTTTACTTGTCCACAAATCCATAATAGCCCTCAACAAAACAACTCAATCCGTTACTGGCTTTCACGCCCTACCCAGTGAGGCTCAAACCTGCCATCTGGGACAGAGAGGAATAGACTAGGAGGCCATGTCTCCCTCTAGTCTGTTCCATCTCTATCCTGTAGCTGGACTCAAACAAGCTCTCTCCTTCTTCCATAGCTCCACCATGGATACAAGTTGGAGAGACTTCACTTGTTGGATTAATATTTATGAGTGCTAATACAGTATGTGTTGGGCTTTCCATCTTAATGGAAACAACAGAAAAAAAAACGGGTAAACAATGTGTATACACATACAACAGTAAGAAATGTGGTTAAAACTATGTGGGGAGAAATTAATGTAATCCGTCACCTTGGCAGGCCAAAGAAGAAAAATCATAGGAGCATATAAATAAATCCATAAAGGGCTATTTGAAAAAAAAACCCATCATCCATTCATGATAAGAATGCTCAGCAAAATATAAAAAAGAGGCAGATTTCCTCAAATTGACAAAATATCCCTACAAAGCCCCACAGCCAGCAACCTGTTTTATGATAAGAAACTACACATTTTCCTAGGAAAATCAGGAATAGTGTTATACACTTCCAACACCCTAGACAATGCAATAAGGCAAATGTCTTAGTCTGTGTTTATGGGGTTATTTCCACAAAGGTATCCCTAAGGAAGGAAGACCCACTCCAAATGCAGGCAGCACTGTCCCATGGGCTGAGATAAGAGGCTGACTGAAACAGGAGACAGCAAGCTGATTTCCAGCATCCATCTTTCTCTGCTTCCTGGCTGCGGACATAATGTGAGCAGCCACATCATGGTTCCTGCTGCCCTGCCTTCTCCACCACAATGAACGGTACCCTCAAACCCTGAGCCAAAATAAGCCCTTTGCCTTTGTGATTTTTTTTTCAATCACTGTGATAAGACACCATGACCAAGGCAACTTAGAGAACAATGAGTTTATGGGGGGGCTACAGTTTCAGAGGGTGACTTAATTATGGTAGGGAACATGGCAGCAGGAAGACAGGCAGGCACGGGGCTAGATGGGTAGCTGTTTGGAAGCCTCAAAGTCCAGTGACACACCTCATCAATAAGACCACACCTTCTAATCCTTCCCAAACAATTGCACCAACTGGGGACCAAACAGTCAAGTATATGAGCCTATGGGGGCTTTTCCTGTCCAGACTGCCACATCTTCCTTAATTTGCTTCTGTCGGCTGCTCTGCCACCACAATGAGAAAAGTAACTAAGAGATGTAATAAAATTAAAAATTGTAATTAGAATTTTAAAGACCATCATTGATGTGAGCTTACCTAAAAGGAAATACAGAGGTACAGATAAAACTAGAGGGAGGGAGGAGGGGATCCATATCAGGAAAGCCCTGAAACTCTAAAAACGAAATGAAGTAGAATATAAGCCAATGGGGAGATTTTTCCGGTGGGGGCTTGAGATGAGGATGTCGGTCATTCTAAACATAAGCTATTGCTTCAATGCAATCCCAAACAAAATCTCAGCAAGTTGTTATTTGTATACTGACAAATTAATTCTGAAGTTTATATGGAAAAGCAGACAACAGAGAATAGTTGGAGGACTGAGAGTACCTATCTCAGCACTTAGTACAGCTGAATCAATACGGGGGTATTTTCTTAGAGAAGAGATGAGTAGACTGATGGAACAAAATGGTAATTGACCCATTTAAAGACAACTAACCTTTGACAAAGAAACATAGACAACAAGCAGAGAAATGATAGTTTCTCCAGCAAGTGGGGCTGGGACAATTATACACCCACACGAAAAGCAATGAATCTAATACAGACCATTCATCTTTCATAACATTAATTTAAAATGTACATGAGACCTACATCTATGACTCAAAACTATAAAACTCCTGGAAGACAATACAGGAGACTGAGACAAGTGAAATATGTGCATTATAATCTCCAGGGTAACCACAAAAAAAAATACAGCAGAGATATAGATAAAAAGCCAAGACAGTAATCAAAATAGAGTGCTAAAAGTATTCTCCTAACTCAAAAGAAGACAGGAAAAGCAGGATAGAGGAACACAGCATTGACAAGATGAGAAAGGACCAGCAGAATAGTCGTCCAGGAAAAAAGATGCACACCCATCTCCCAGCTCCTCCTTGGTGAGGAGCTACAAGACTTGGGCATGACAGAAGAGACTGACAGAGACCTCTAGAGAGAAGGAAGTAGGAATTCAGAAAGAAAAGCATGATGACAGAGAACCTTACACTTTCCTAAAAGAGGAACAGAGGACACTCATCCATTCTGATGTTTCCTGAACTCCAGTCTAGCAAAAGACTAGGACTCACTCATCTCAATTCAAATGGCCCCACTCCTACCCCACTGGATTGAGCAGCAGCCTTTGAATAAAGCCAATGAGTATAACGTCAACAGGGGGAGTCTCCTTGCCAGAGGGGTGCTCTTCTTTCGCATTGAACCCACAGTTCCTCTTTCTATACTTAGATATCAGACGGTGAGGGGGACAATCCAAGAAGATCCACTAAGATGCTAGGATTTGGAAGCCTGTCTGTCCACACAGATTGGAGACTCTTTCTCTAGGTAGGCTAATAGTCCTAGTGACAGACCCAGACAGAGACCGTGGCATGGCCCTGGAAGTCCTGTTGTCTCCAAAGACCTAGAACTTTTCTCACCAACTAATAGAAGCCAGATAGTTGGAAGACAACTGTATCCTTTCCAAATCTCTTCCTTCCCTTGGCACCCAGTCATGCAGACCTTTGGAAACCCCTTCCTTCTCCTCAGGAGGAACCAGCAGGAGCCAGAACAAAGCTTCACAACGAGGTTCTATCAATTAGATGTATTATTATGTATGTGTCCTGAGTACCATGGAAGAATTGTTAATCACAAAAAGCCAACACCGAGAAACCCACAATGTAAATAAGAAACATCAATCTGCCAAGACCAGGTAAACAGTGGGTGACTGCAACAGACCTCAGCCCCAGACCCCATAGCGCTGTCTGGCCTCTGAGACCCCCACAATGCTGTCTGGCCTTTGAGAGCACCCCCAGACATCAGAGCCCTGCTTCTCCTCGACACCCATGTTTTCTCCCAGTTCTTAGCATGGACAACGGCAGAAGCACAGGCACATAATTAACCAATGCTGACACTGAGTTGACTCAGACACTGGAATTATATAACACACGTTTTAGAGCCACAATATAAAGAATTTTTAATGATTAATCACACTGTTTCCTGAAATGATTAAAAATAGCGAATCTGAGTAAGAAGCACAGGTTATGAAATTGTCAGTTTGGAAGTCTAGAACTTGGAGGACAATAAATGAGGCTCTGGCTGGCTGATCTCAGAGGCAGCAGAGGTGACAAGAGAGAGTTGGTAGACTGAGGAAAGAATGGCAGAACGCCAGTGGGAAAACAGAGTGGAAAAATTAGCACCCAGGGCCGGGGAGCTGACTCAGGGGTGAAATGCTGGCTATGTGAGCATGGGGACCTGAGTTTGGGTCCCAGAACCCAACTCAAGCCTGATGTGTAATGTAAGTGACTATAAACCTGGCATTCCTACAGCAAGATGGGCGGTAGAAACAAGAGAACCCCTGGCAGCTCAGAGAGCAGGTAGCCAGGAGTACACAGTAGAAACAACCAAGAGACCCTGACTCAAGGAAGAAGGCAAAGATCAACTCCTGAGGCTGTGCCATGGTGCACACACACACACACACACACACACACACACACACACACACTCAGAACCCAGTTATCTGTAGGACAATAACAAACCAACTAATGTATGTTCTCAGAGCCCCAGAAGGAGAGATAAGGGGGGCGCTTTAAGATATTTGAGGAAATGCTGGATAAAACTGCAAATTTGACTGGTAACAAAGCCTGTGAAAACCCCAAGTGAAGCCCAGGGTACCCACGCTGAGGCACATCAAAATGAAACTTTTGGAAATCTTGCCAAGTGTGAAAAGCGCCAGGGAAAAGGACACATCACCAGGAAGGGACTCCAGTTTGAACGGTGGTGTGCCTGAAATGATGGAGTCCATAAGGAGATGGCGTCGTATTTTCCATGGGTGAGAGAAAAGAGCTGTCACTGCAGTCTCTTTCTGGAAAGACTCTCCCTAAGGAATCATGGGGGAAAGAAAAACATGCTCATAGGAGAGACGGCTAAAGTGACTCATCACCAACAGACCAGTGCTTCTAAGTGGGAAAATAGAGTTCTCTGGACAGAGGGAAGTCAGGGTAGGAATCCTGGAGTATCGGGAAGAAGAGATGGACAGGGCAAGAGTGGGATTATGGGCAGAACAATGAACCCTCCTTTAAATCATCTACCTTACAAGTCCTATCTGATGATTGAAACAAAGCTGTATACATTTGTGATGGTTGATACTGAGTACCAACTTGACGGGAACTATAATCATTGAGATAAGCCTCTGGGTACATTTGTCAGGGAGTTTCTAGATCTAGGTAGCCTCTGGATAGACCAATGAAGGATTATGTAGACTAGGTGAACTGAGATGGACAGTCCACCCTAACAGCAGGTGGAGCCATTGCTGGGTTCCCTGACTCAACTAAATGGAGAAAGAATGCTGAACACCCATCCCTCTGTTTCCTGATGGAGAATACAGTGTGTCCAGTATAGAGCTCGCGCTGCGATGGTTTCTCTGCTATGATAGACAAAATTAGCCCTGCCTTCTTAAATTGCTCTTGTCAGAAATTTTGTCGCAGCTATGAGGAGGTAATTAAGGTGCCATCTGATACCTGGTCAAACATATGTAAATGAGGAGGCTCAAAGGACCTAAGTGGAAGGCAAAGGATTTGTGGATTAGTCCGAGTGATCAAATGTGGACAGCAGCAGGCTGCATCGAATGTATATATTATGGTACTCAGACAAACACTAAGAAAACCAGAAAAATTCCCTCTAACAAATCAAGAGGGGGTGCTAAAACATTCATGGCCAACAATAAAGGCAATATCCTGCAAAAAAGATGGTTTACCCAACAAATGATGTTGGAAAATCTGGACGTCCATATGCCAAAAAAGAATGTAGAGACAGACTTTATGCCTTTCATGAAAATTAACTCAAAGGCCAGGGAGATGGCTCAGCGGGTAAAGGCATGTGCTGCCAAGCCTGGTGACCTGACTTGGATCCCTGAGACCCACATGATGGAAGGAGAGAATTAATTCCTGCAAATTGTCTTCTTATCTCTACACATGGGCCAGGGCACATGCACACGCACACACACACACACACACACACACACACACACACACAAATGTAATATAAAATAACTTAAGATGGATCACAGGCCTAAATGTAAACTGTCAAACTACAAAACCATAGATGTAAGAGAGAATCTAGACAACTCAGCATTTAGCAATGACTTTTTAGACATAGCACCAAAGCACCATCCATGACAGAAATAAATGGTAAGATAGACTTTATTAAAATTAAAACTTTCTGCTCTGTGAACAATACTGTCAAGAGAATAAAGAGATGAGGCACGGGCTGTGGGAAAATATTTGCAAAAGACATATCTGATAAAAGGCTATTCTTCAAAACACACAAAGGACTTGTAAAGCTGGGCAATAAGTAAACAAACAACACAAACAAAAACTAGGTCAAAGGCTTGAACAGACACCTTGCCAAAGAAGATACAAGGAGGGAAATAAGCACATGAAAAGATGTTCCACATCATCTGTCATCAGAGAAATGCAAACTGAAACAACAATGGGTATGTGATGCATGTATTAGAATGGCCCAAATCCAAACACTGACAACACTAAATGCTGATGAAGGCCTGGAGCACCGAAAACTCACACATTACTGGTGGGAGTGTAGCACAATGTGGCTGCTTTGGAAGATGGCTTGCAATGGGAGTCGGCAGTCCCACTTCTTGGCATTTATTCCGAGGGGTTAAAAATGTATGTCCACACAAACACCTGTGCAGGTAACCGTCAAAAATTGGAAGCAATCAAATTATAACTCAGGAGACAACTAGATAAACTATATGGGGCCCCTCTATACAATACAATATATATTTTTAAAGATATGTTCATTTTATGTGTGTGAGGGTTTACCTGCATGCACATCTGAGCACAATGTGCATGCCTGCTGCCCTCAGAATCCAGAAGAGGGTGCTGGATCCCTTGGGCTTAGATGGTTATGAGTCACTGTGGTGCTGGGAATTGAACCCAGATCCTTAAGCACTTAGCCATTTCTGCAGCCTCATTAATAATGATGTATTAGTCAGGGCTGCAAAGGTATGATCTTCCAAACCACAAAGAGATATGGAGGAAACCTAACTGGAAATTACTCAGTGAAAGAAGCCAGTCTCCAATTCTATGGTTCCAATTTTATCACATCTGGGAAAAAAACCTGTGGAGACACCAAATGAATCCAAGGTGCTGAGTGGAAGAACTTACATGTAAAATCTCAGCACTTAGAGGGAGGCAATCAGGAGTCTGAGGCTGGCCCAACACAGTGTGTTTGAGGCCAGCCTGGACTCCATAATAGAATTCTATCTCAAAAGTAAAAGTGTGGTGGTTTCTGAGAGTTTAGGAGTGGGAAAGAAGAGTAGGCAGAACTCAGAGGATCTTTAGGGCCATGGAACTACTGTGTGAGACTGAAATGATAGATTCATATATCTGTCCAGACTTACAGACTGTATAACAAGAATAAAGTCAAAATAAACTATAGAAGTTGAATGATAATTTTGTGTCATTGTAGATTCATCAGTTTTAACAAATGCACAGGTCTGGTGGGAGAGGGTAACAGTATGAAGCTCTAAGAGTGAGGGGATGGGGGACGGGGACTATGGGGGAAATTTGTGTACCTTCTGCTCAGTTTATCTGTGAATCTAAAACTGCTTTCAAAAACCATCTAGCTTTTAAAAGATAATAGAGGTATGTTTTACATTTATTGTATTATGGATAAAGAGTTTTTATACTCATGAATTTGACAACTTAGAGAAATGAAAGCTTCCAAAATTGCAAACTACCCAAACTCAATCAAGACAAGATAGGCAATCTTGAGAGTATAGAGACCATCAAAGAAATTGAAGACATAAACATAAAAATTCCCAAAAAAATATCCAGGCCCAGATGGCTTCACCAGAGAACCTGAACAACAATTAAAGAAGAATTATCATTGACTTGCTAACAATCTCTTCCAAACGGTAGAAGAGGAGTGTGGTGGGCAGAACAGTGACCCTGAGGCCTGCAAATGTTACTTTTCACGATTAAAAAATTCTGAGCCGGGCGGTGGTGGCGCACGCCTTTAATCCCAGCACTCGGGAGGCAGAGCCAGGCGGATCTCTGTGAGTTCGAGGCCAGCCTGGGCTACCAAGTGAGTTCCAGGAAAGGCGCAAAGCTACACAGAGAAACCCTGTCTCGAAAAACGAAAAAAAAAAAAAAAAAAAAAAAATTCTGTTAAGGATGTTGACATGGGGACAATCCTAGTTCGGCTTCTATTGTGGTGGTAAAAACCATGACCAAAAGCAAGAAGAAAGGGTTTATTTCATCTTAATAGTTACAGTCAATTGTGGGAAGTCAAGGCAGTGGCTTGAAGCAGAAAACACAAAATAACATTGCTTAGTGGCTTGCTACCTTTCTTATGAATCCCAAAAGTACCCACACAGGGATGGTGATGGTACTACCTCAGTTGGCCGAGCTCACCCACATCAACTAACAATAAAGAAAATACCCCTATGGACATGTCCACAGACTAATCTGATGAGGATAATTCTTCAGTCGAGGTTCCTTCCTTCATGTGTCAAGTTGACAACCGAGGCTAGCCATCACACGGACTTCATCTTGGATTATCCAGGGAGATCTAGGGTAATCACAAGATTTATTCTGATTGAGGTCTGTGAAAGCTTGTTCAATCTGTTGGTTTCTGTATTTAGCCACATTTCTGAATGTTCAGCCAATGTTTCTTCCAATATTCTTTCAGCACTACTTTTTATCTCCTTCTGGGACCCCAACGTAGACATTAGACCTTTGGTTATCGCCCCACGGGTGTCTGACGCTCCTGGCTTTTGCTCTCCTCGTCTCCTTTCCCCCTGTTGCTCAGGGGGGATGATTTCTATTATCCTTTCCTCATCACTGAGAGGGGGAACTGCAAGATCCCGTGAGTGAAAGACTTGGCCATGCTCGGTGGATAGCTTTGAGGATGTGGGAAGGAGCCAAGAAGTGCAGGTGGCTTCTAGAAACTGAAAAAAAAAAAAAGAAGTGAAAGAACAGATTCTCCCCAAGATCCAGAAGGAATGCCTCTCCGAGGACATCTTTATTTTAGCTTGTCAGCTCTCGAGCTGCAAAGTGATCCGTTTTTTTGTTGTGTTGTAAGCTACTGAGTTTGTGGTAATTTGTTACAATAGCAACGGGAAACTCAAGAGGGTAACACATGGAGTACACGCGACCCAATTTTCTTTATGAAATCAGTATTATTCTGACATAAAAATCAGACAAGAGTAGCCTAAATTTTTCACAAAAAAAAATCACAGGACAATACCTTGCATAACTTCAAACATGAAAACCCTCAAAAGAAAGGAACAAACCAAAGCTTACAATGTATAAAATAATTACGTCTCAGTGAAAGGCCTGTTAGGTCCCAGAGCCAAATGTGGCTTCCAGTGTAACAGGGAAGTTCAGTATTCTATACTCCATCAATATAATCCACCAAACTAAAGGGAGGAAAGAAAAATCATAAGATTGTGTAAATTTATACAAAGTAATTGAAACATTCAACGCTTATTCATGAGAAAATCTTTCAGAAAAGAAGGGATAGGAGAAATTATTTCAACCTGATTAAGTAAAAATCACCTTCACAAATCAAGTTAATGTCATATTTAAAGGTGGAATGTTAATTACATCACAGATTCCTATTCTAATGACCCTTACTGAACAGACCTGGAAATTCTAGCTACAGCACTAAGGCAAAATAAAAGAAATAATAAGCAGACATTACCATTTGGAAAGAAAAGGCACAGACCGATCTAGTTGTAGATGACCATAGTGACAGAAAATATCCAGACACCACCCCACCTCACCTCACCCCCAATGCCCATGGTGGTTTAAATAAGGATGGGCCCCCACAGGCTAATGTATTTGAATGTGTCAATGAGCAGCACTACCTGAAAGGGATTAGGAGTGTGGCCTTGGAGGAGTAGGTGTGGTCTTGTTGGAGGAAGTGTGTCACTGGGGGTGGGCTTTGGGGTTTCAAAAGCTCAAGTCAGGCCCAGTGTCTCTCTTCCTACTGCCTGCATATCTGAATGTCGAACTCTCAGCTCCTCCAGCACCATATCAGCCTGTGTGCTGCCATGCTCCCTGTCATGAGAAGGGACTAAACCCCTGAAGCTGTAAGCAAGCCCCAATTAAATGCTTTCTGTTATGAGAGTTGCCATGGTCATGGCCTCTCTTCGTGGCAATAGAACACCAACTAAGACATCCTCAAAAAAAAAAACCCTACTAAATTAATAAACAAGTTCAATGATGTTCATAGAACAATAGGACACAAGATAAAATAGCAATTATATTTCTATGTACTAACATACAAATATATGAATGTGCAGAAACCACAATTAAAAGCGCAATTTCTTTCACAGTAAGTCCAAAGAAAGCAAAATACAAAGGTGTGACATTAGCAGGTAGAGGTTGGGAAGGAAGAAAGGCTACAAATCTGCAGATGCCATGAGGGAATACACAGACAGGACAGACAAAATCTACCCCCCAAGCCCTCCATGATTAGTGGATGATTTTCGTGAACTGGTGAACGTGTGTGTTGCATAGTCAAAGACAGGAGACTGGAGAGAAGGCTTAGTGGTTCCCAGAGCATGCAGAGAACCTGCGTTTGGTTCCCAGAGCATGCAGAGAACCTGCGTTTGGTTCCCAGAGCATGCAGAGAACCTGCGTTTGGTTCCCAGCACTCACACTGGGCACTTCACAGCCACCTGTAACTCCAGCTCTGGAGACATTAGTGCCCTCTACTAGACTCAGCAGGCACTGCACTCACATGTACACTCCCACATGCATAAACACACACACACACACACACATACAATTAAAAAATAAAAAAATCTTTTTTATAAAGAAAATGTCAAACTACTGATGAAAATAAATGCTAAATAAATAGAAAAATGTGCTATATATGTGAATGAAAATTTAATATAATGAAGAAAATAAATACTAAATAAATGGAGAGATGTACTATATCTGTGAAGTGGAAAAATTAATATAACAAAGATGTAGACTGATAGATCTACCCAGATTGATCTATAGTTTTAGTAGAATATCTTTAAGAAATTCCTGCAAGGTTTATGGAAACAAATATATATTTATTCCAATTTTGTGTAAAAAGAAACATACTTAAAATAGCTTAAATGACTTTGATATAGAAGAGTAAAATGGACAGTGTCATTAAACACTAAAGCGTATTCCACAGCTGTAGCAATAAAAAGATGTGGTAACTTCAGAATCTCTGTAGATCAATAGAAAGGAATAGGGGCTCTCACAAATGTGCCCAAGTGATTTCTGCCAAAGGTCTTGCTACAACCCAATGGAAGAGAATAGAGTTTTTAACAAATGGGGCTAGAATTTGGAACATATATAAACAGGAAAATGAACTTCAACTCAGTCTCACATCTCAAATAAAAATTTACTCAAGATGGAATATAAAATGAAAAACTTAGCAAAGAATATATATAAGAAACTCTTTGGGATCTAAGGCCAAGGAAAGCGTTCTTAGACTTATATCACCAAAAGCAAGACCCATAAAAGGGAAAACCTGGTGCTTTGAGTCTCTTTTATCTTTGAAATAAAAATTTAAAATTTTCACTCTGTGAGAGACCGTGTGGAAAAGATGAAAACACCATGTAGAGAGAAAATATTTGCCAACTACATTCTGCAAAGTACTGCAATCCAAAACACATAGAGAACTTTCAAAAATCAGTCAGCAAATGAACAATAGATATGAGCTGATGTTTCCCTGTGGAAGAGTCATGGGTAGAAAATGACTCGGAAGAAGATGTGGGGCATTGCTAGCTATCAGGTCAATAGAGTTAAAATCATGTGGGATATTACAGCCCACCTATCAACAGGGAGAATAAACAGTGACAAAATATTGGTGAGGATGCAGAGAAACTGGATTGTGTATTCATGGCTATGGGAAATATGACAGATGTAGCTAATCTGAAAACAGTGTGACTTTGAAAACTAAATATAGGAGGCTGGAGAGATGGCTCTGTGGTTAAGAGCACTGGCTCCACTTCTGGAGGACCCAGCTTGTCTCCCAGCACCCACACAGGGGCTCACAGTCATCTGTAATCCCAGTTACAAGGAATCTTACGCCCTCTTCTGGCATCCACTGGCATTACATGCATATGGTACACAGACACACATGTAGACAAAACACCCAGTCACTTAACATAAAATTCAGGAAAAGAAGGGAAAACTAGCATGCATTTACCATTAAATCCACTGGTAAAACCCTCTTGGACATTTATCCCAGAGAAAGGAAAAGTTGTGTTCACACAGAGGCTTACACATAACTCCTTCATGACCTTTTCTTTTTAGTAGCAAACAGTGAAATCAGTGCAGATGTTCATTGGCCAATGACCACATACCTGTGGAATATGTTTACCACAGGTGCCAGCAAAAGAGCGACTGTTGATACAGACAGCAATTTGGGTGCCATCTCAGAGGGAGAATGATGAAAGAAAAAAGAAAGCCGAGCACAGGAGATTATATTCTATGGTGGTCCATGGGTGCATGAGCATGTGTGTTATGTGTGTGTTCGTGCATACATTCATACATTTTTTGAAACAGGGTCTCAAATTACACAGGCCAACCTGGCCTGGAACTTACTAGATAGACCGGGTTGGCCTTGAACTCACAGACATCCATCTGCCTCTCCCAGTATTGAGATTAAAGCTGTAAGCTACCACACTCAGCTCATTTATGCATTTTTAAAGTGTTTTATTAGCTTATATTAACTGTATACAGGAATGAGTTTCCTATGACATTTTCTTACAGGTACATAATGTATTTCAATCACATTCCCTGCCGATGGCTTCTCCTGTCCTCCTACGACCCCTGTTAATGGCCCATTTCCTCTTCCAACTAGCCTTTCTTCCACATGTTTTTTCTGTAACTAGGGTTCCATTTACAGAACATTTTTGAAATGACAAACTTCTAGAAATGGAGAACAGAGCAATAGTGTCCCTGGGTTTGGGAGGGGAAGTGGGGAGACTGGGAGAGAAAAGGACAGCAGGAGGGATGGGATGGCATTGAACTCTTAGGGCTGTGGCTGTGGCAGCTGCTGAGAAGATCTATACAGATGTATGGAACTTACTGTACACACACAGACACTCCAATACTGACAAAACTTGGGACATCTGAGTAAGAAAGAGGAGAGATTGCATCCATGTTCCTATCCTGACTGTGACATCATGGATGGTTTTTCAAAACATTACCTTTAGGGGAAAGTAGGCAAAATCACAAGAGACTCCACACTATTCCTTCTTTATTTTAATAATTTTTTGGCATTTACAAACATTTTGCTGAGGTGTGGTTAACATAGGAGAACCTGTACATACTTAATATATACAAATGGTAAGGTTTGAGATAATTAAACATTCATGAAACCATTACCACCATCAGGACTGTGACCACATCCATGACTTCCCATAGTCTCTTCCTGTGACTGTATTACTGTTTTTATTAATTTAGTGGTAAGAACACTTAATGAGAGAGTTACCCTTGTAGCAGTTTTTAAGTATACAATACATATAGTTGGGATTGGAGAATATAGCTTAGAGATAGAGTGTTTGCCTAGTGTACACAAAACTCTGGGTTCAATCTCCAACACTGCATAAACCCAGATATGGTAACACAGGCCTGTTGTGGAATATTCCTTTACACTGTGTGAAGATGTGTTGCTGTGATTAGTTTAATAAAGAGCTGAATGGCCATTAACTAGGCAGGAAAAGGTTAGGTGGGACTTCTGGAGACAGAGAGGTTTCAGGGAAAAAGAAGAAAGGCAGGGTTGTGAGCCAGGCATAGAGGAAGCAGGACAGTACAGAGTAAAGATAACTGAACTGTTGTGGAATACTCTATGTAAAGATGTGTTACATTTGTTTATGTTGCAGAATATATTACTTTTAGTTTTGTTTATACTGCATTTGTTTAATTATGTAAAGATGTGTTGCATTTGTTTCACTTTGCCTGCCTAAGGCACCTGATTGGTCCAACAAAAAGCTGGATGGCCAATAGCTAGGCAGGAGAAAGAACAGGCAGGGCTGGCAGGGAGAAAGAATAAATAGGAGGAGAAATTTAGGCAGAAGAAGAAGAAGAAGAAGAAGAAGAAGAAGAAGAAGAAGAAGAAGAGGAGAAGGAGGAGAGAATGAGGACATGCCCAGGGCAAGAAGCCAGGCAGAAGCTAGACAGACAAACAGACATAAAGAAGCAGTGAAAGTAAGATATACAGAAGTAAAAAAGGTAATAAGCACCAAGACAAAAGGTAGATGAAGAGAAACAAATTAATTAAGTTGAAAGAGCTATCCAGAAACATGTCTAAGCTAGGCCTAGCCCTCAAAACTAATAATAAGTGTCTGTGTCATGATTTGGGAGTTGGTTGGTGGCCTAAAAGAAAAAGCCTGGTACACTGAGCCATGTAAAAAAACATAGGTTAAAAGACATGGGTTAATTTAAGTTATAAGAACTAGTTAGTAACAAGCCTCAGCTAAGGCTGAGCATTCATAATTAATAAGAAGTCTCCATGTGGTTATTTGGGAGCTGGCAGGCAGGACAGAGAAAGACTGGTGACATGTAGTCCCAGCATTGGGAAGGGGGAAGCAGAAGGATCAAGAGTTTATCCTTGGATGCATAGTGATATTGAGGCTAGCCTGGGCTACATGGGACTCCATCTTAAAAAAAATACATGCAAGTTGGTTGGTTATAGCACTCCAGAGTGTTTTGTCTTGCACATCTGAAACTTTGTATTTTTAACCATATTGTAATTACATATGAATCAATAATTATTTCAATAAAGTTTATATTAATGATCAATTAGCAGGTTGTGCCCCTAAGCCCAAATTTATTTTTAATTATGTTAAAAAGCATCCTAGTTAGCATTCTTTTAACTATATTGTAATTGCATGTGAATTTATAATTATTTCAATAAAATTTATATTAGAGATCAATTAGCAGGTTGTGCCCCCAAGCCCAAACTTATTTATAAAAATTATGTTAAATAGTGTCTTAATTAGCATTCACTGTCAGCTTGACTCAGCCTAAAGTCATCTGAGAAGGGAATCTCTGTTGATGGGTTGCCTGGATCAGATTGGACCGTGAGCATGTGTAGGGATTTGTGTGGATTGTTAACTGATGTAGGAGGGCCCAGCACCCTGGAGGCTGCACTGTCCTTAGGTAGGAGCTCCCAACCTGTATAACAATGATGGCTGAGGATGAGCCTGAGTGAGGCAGCCAGCAAGCAGCATTCCTCCATGGTTTATGCTTCAAGTTCCTGCTTGAGTTCTTGTCCTAACTTTCCTCAGTGATAGATCTGACCTGTTGGTGAGATAAACCCTTTTCTTTCCTAAGGTGTTGTGATCAAATCAGCAACAAGAATCAAATTAGAACAGAAAAACATGGATTGTGGAAAAGGCAGATCTTTTTAGACAGGGAAAAGTGAAGGCCTGCCTATAGACTGTCTATAAGACATACCACTTATACAAAGACACAAATAGTGTAAATTAGTTTGTTTGTTTGTTGTTTTGAAAAAGGCTTTTGCTCTGTAGCCAAAGCTGGACTTGAACTCCTATGTAGTCTGCACTGGCCTGAAACTTAGAATTCTCCTGCCTCAGCCTCCAGAGTTGGAATTACAAAAGCATGCAACCATGCCAGGCTTAGTTTTAAAATATTCTTTTATAAGGAAAATAATATTCCATGCATAAAAACATTTTTAAGAAGTGAAATAGGGTAAATACCAGACAAAACAGACTTTAAGGCAGGGCATATTGCCAGGTTTTTTTTTCAATCAAAAGATTAAAATGTCACTACTTTAGAAAACATAATGAATACAAATTGCTATGGTTTAAATGTATCCACAAAAGTTTATGCTTTAGAAACTTAATCCCAGGTGTTAAATGATAGACAAGTAGGCATAATAAGATTTTCAATTCTCTTATTTCATGAAGGAGTTAATGCCAATTATTAAGCAGGTGGGTTTGCTATCATGATGGTGGATTTACTTTCAGAGAGGTCATGATTGCTTTCTCCATCTTGCCTGTGAGTTCTCTTGTTTTCTACCATCTAACAACACACCAGAAAGGTCCTTGCCAAATACTGGTGCATCCCAGTACCAAGTAAACTTTATTATTTATAAATTCCATAGTCTGTGATACTTTGTCATTGTCTTAGTTAGGGTTTTATTGCTGTGAGGAGACATCATGACCAAGGCAACTCTTATAAAGTAAAGCATCTAATCAGGCTGGCTTACAGTTCAGAGGTTTAGTTCATTATCATCATGGCAGGAAGCATGGTGGCATGCAGGCAGACATGGTTCTGGAGAGGTAGCTTGGAGTTATACATCTGAATCAGCAGGAAGAGAATGCCACACTGGGCATGGCTTGAGCATCTGAGAACTCAAAGTCCATCCCTTAGTGACACACTTCTTCCAACAAAGCCACACCTATTCCAAGAAGGTTATGCCTCCTAATAGTGACACTCCCTATGGGCCATTTTCTTTCAAACCACCACAATCACAGCAGCAGAAAATGAACTAAGACACAGATACATTTGCATCTAATAATAGAGTTTCAGAATACAGGAAGCTAAAATTCATAGAATTAAAGGAAGACAGAGAAAATATGTAATTTGAGTTCTCAGAAATTCATAAGATAACCAATTTTTTAAAGCAAGATTTTAAGGTTCTAAATAACACTGCCAACTGCTTTGACCTATGTGACAAAAAATGCATGCTTCTCAGAGGCACATTGAATGTTCAACAAGACAAAAATATATTGGGTCAAAACCACATCTCTGTCAAGTTTCCCTCCCAATCTTTAAATGTTACCAAGATACGTTCTCTAGCCAACATAAGAAGTAATTAATAAAAATATATCCAGGAGTTTGTGAGATGGCTCAGCGGTAAGAGCACTTGTTCAGCATGCATGAGTTCAAGTCCCTACCATATATCTAAATAAACAGACATGGCTGAGTGTGCTTATAACTCTAACACTGGGAGACAGAGACAGGTGCATCTCCAAAACCAACCAACCTGGTGTCAAGATTCTGGTTCAGTGAGAGACCCTCATCTCAAGATAATAAAGGGGAGAGCAGGAGAGGATGATACCCTCTGTCTTACTCTGGCATCTAAATGAGCAGAGCCCCACTCTATGTGCATGCACAGCACACATAGACAACACCATATTCACACACACACACACACACACACACACACACACACACACACACCACAGGTAGGGAGGATCCAACCAGAAAGCCATATTTCTAAATTAGACAATACTCTCTAAAATTAGCCATGTGGCCAAAGGGAGATGTCACAAGGGAAAACAGAACCTATTCACAAAGAATGATAACGAAAACCAACTCATCAAAATTTGAGGCACTTAACTTTGGTTAGATGAGGGAAGTGGAAATCGGTTGCCCAGACATCCATCGCAGAACCGAGTGAGCAAACTCCTGCTTCTCCCACTGAATGCAGCTACAGGGCTCTGACGGACTACACAGAGCAGCTGACTGGGGCTATGGAAAGAAAACAGTCGGAAGCAGATCCGGAAAGACAGAGAATTTGAGGTGCCATCATACTTGTGCAGAATTTTCCAGAATGTTCCTCTTCTATCATCCATAAATTTAATCCCAACCATCCCAAACTCAGTGAAATTTAAAAAGTTTTTTTTTAATTTGTTTGTGTATATGTGTGAGTTTGTGTGGGGTTTTGTGCTTGTGAGTAGAGTTACTCACAGAGGCCAGAAGAGGGCGTTAGGTGCCCCAGAGCTGGAGTTACAGGCTGTTGACAGCGTCTGGACCTGGGTGCTGGGAACCCAACTTTGGTCCTTCCAAAAGAGCAATACACGCTCTCCAGTCCCTGGTGATTGATACAAGAGAAGTCATTAGTTCTAACTCTAGGAGCAGGAGGGGAGTTTCACAAACTTGGAGTGTGAAAGTCTCTGGTTTAGTCTCAAAAAAGTCTCAGGAAATCCCTCTGCGATCTCCCCCTCTCCTTTTCCTCTTCAGATTTGGCCCTGGAAGTGAGACAATTACAAAAGCTTGCCCACAGAATAGGATAATTAAAGTTCCAATTTGATGGCCAGAGAACCAAAAAGCGGCTCTTCGGGGAATCGTGAAGTATTGGGTAAATCACATAAAGAACAGAGATAAATAAATAAGTCTCCAAAAATTAGTCTGAACTCTTGGGTTTACGCTCAAATTATGTATGTGTGAAGACAGTCAATCAGCGTATTAAAGATTCTGAGACCGGCGGTGGTGGCGCACGCCTCTAATCCCAGCACTCGGGAAGCAGAGCCAGGTGGATCTCTGTGAGTTCGAGGCCAGCCTGGGCTACCAAGTGAGTTCCAGGAAAGGTGCAAAGCTACTCAGAAACCCTGTCTCAAAAAACCAAAAACCAAAAAAAAAAAAAAAAAAAAAAAAAAAAAGATTCTGAGACCCAATCTAACAGATAGACCAATTCCCTGGCAGGCCTCTAGGTGGCGCACAAAGAGGCGTCAAACATACTGCACTTACCTCGGAATAGCCGCCCACATAAGGCCTGAACTCAAACTGAAGCTAACTGGTTGATTGCTCCCTAAAATACCAGCCTCTGTGTAGGAATATGTAAGTGGCAATGTTTCATAACAAATTATTCAAAATGGCCAGAATACAATTGAAGCATTTCTTGTAATCAGAAAATCTCAACACTTTTGGTAAAGATAGTCAACATACATTGAGATGACATTGATGTTGGAATTATCTGACTAATACTAAAAAAAGTCACTGTTACAAAAATGTTCCAACAGACGATGTACATATTCATGAAGCAAGTGGAAAAATTATCCACCGTGAAGGTAGGTGATGCCTAGGAACTTCTTAAATTTGATTGCGTTTAAGAAAGATTCAGCAAGTTCAGTGAATATCAAACACAGCAAACCCAAACTTCCCACCTTTCTGATGTCTCTTTGTGTGTGTGGTGTTTATAAGTGTTCTGTATGGGTATGTGTGTATGCATGTATGTGTGTGCATGATGAGGGTGTCTTCCCCTAAGGCTCTTCATCTTATTGTTTGAGACAGGCTGTCTCCCACAACCCAGATTTTTTTGATCTGGCTAAGCTGGCTGGACAGTGAACTCTGGGGATCTTCCTCTCTCCATCACCCAGTGCATGTATGCAGCCATGTGGCCACGCCCAACTTTTACACAGATGCTGGGAATCTGGACTCCAGTCCTCATACCTGCAAGGTGAGAACTTTATGGACTGAGTCATCTCCAAGCAGCACTGATATATCTTAAACTAAAGACAGAGCAGTTTTGAAAGCATCCAGAGGAAAGGGCCGTATTGTTATAAAGAAATGGTTTGTATGACTGGGGGTTCCTCATTCAAAATCACAGAGGCCAGGAGCAAATGCCCCAGCACGTCTTAAATACTGGAGGAAACTGTCAATCCAGGTCTATATCCAGAAAAACAACAACTACAGTCTTTCAGGCCTGACATCATCAGATGAGGAAATGGTGTAAGAAAGGGTTCCCGGTTCTCAAAAAGACTCACCGGTTTTGCTAAAAGAAGGCCTGGGAGATAGGGGAGTACTCCAGCAGAGAATTTGAGACATGAGAAACAAAAGGGTAGAAGCAAAAATGAAAACTATCTAGGTCAATAGGATACACTAGTCTTCCCCTCCAGGACGAGCATTAAAGGATCAGACAACACGCAGGATTGATGCCACAGAAGGCGAAGTATGGAAATTGACTCCCACTGCTGCAGTCACTTGATTTTTCAACAAAGACACCAAAGAAAGTTTTATTCTAAGCAATCACACGAGCAAAAATGACAATGTGGGGAGCTCTAAGCTCATAGTGTCTGCCTCCCAACATTGACAAATAAACTATGCCAAGCTTGATTTGTCATTACTGAGGGGAATGGAAATGAGAATTTCATTAACAGTGCTCAACAACAGGAAGTGGTAAAATTAAGGTAGGAGCGTGAAATTATAGTCAGAGAAATGGGAAGAAATGATACTGAAGGAAAATGGGTGGAATCAGAGGGCTCCGTGAGATGCCATCAAGTCAACCAGCATATGGATGGCAAGTACTGGGTGGGAAAAAGAAAGGGGAGGGGAGGGTATTTGTAGAAATAGCCAAGAACTGCACAAATTTGTTCAGAAAGATGATCATACAAGTCCAAGAAGTCAACACATTCCATGTAGGATAAATTAAAAAAATAAAGAAACACATTATAATCAGTTTATCAAAAGCCAAAACCAAAGAGGATGTTTTGGAAGCAGCAACAAAGAGCTATTTGTACATACTAGGTCCTCAAAATGTTAATTGTACATCATAAATTATAGAGGCCAGAGGGACGTTAATAGTTTATTTAGAGCTCTGGGTGGGAAACGGTATCAGTGAAGAATTTGGTATCTGACAAGGCAGCCCTTCAGAAATGAAGGAGGAAAGTCTGGCATGGAAGGTAGAGGCGGATGAATGTCTGTAAGCTCCAGTCCAGCTAGTGCTACACCGGACTACAAAAAACAAAAGCAATAGAAAGATGGCTCAGTGGTGAAGAGCACTGGCTGCTCTTCCAGAGGACCTGGGTTTGATGGCTAGCACCTGCCTGGTGACTTACAACTATTGGTAACTTCAGTTCCAGAAGATCAGACACCTTTTCTGGCCTCCCTAGGCACCACATGCACATGGTACACAGACTGTGGTGGCGCACACCTTTAATCTCAGCACTCCGGAGGCAGACGCAGGTGGATCTCTGTGAGTCTGAGGCCAGCCTGGGCTACAGAGTGAGATCCAGGAAAGGCTCCAAAGCTACATAGAGAAACTCTGTTTAAAAAAACAAACAAAAAAATCAATTTAGGGTGTATAGACAGCCTTAAGTGTAACTTGAAACTATGAAGGTTTAAGGGGGAAAGGCCATAAAATCCAATTGTGACCTTGAGCTGTCTTTTTGGGGCTGGCATGGGAAGTATGAGTATAAAATAGGAAATTGATAAATTAGACTTCATCAAAATTTAAATGGTCTTCTCATGAAAGACACCATTAGGAAAATGAATAGGCAATCTACAGCACAGGGGCAAATGTTCAGAGAACATACATCTTACAAAGGACTTGTATCCAGAAATTGTAAAGAACCACAAGTCCAAAATAAAGTAGGCAAACAGCCCAATAAATACACAGATAAAGGAATCGAGGCGCATCCAAAGTGTCTCAGAGAGAGTCAGCGGAATGGATAGGAGCGGTCAGAAAGCAAATGAGAAGGTTCCCAATCTCAGTAGTTGTCAGGGGAATGCAAATTAAAATCACAGTTAGCTGCATTACAACTCATTAGAATAGCAAAAAAACAAACAAACAAAAAAATCAACAGAACAAAACCAAAATATCACTGAGTGCGGAGCAGTCTGAACTCTTATCTACTGTGAGTGGAGTTGGGAACAGCCGCTCTACACTGGAAGAGCTCCAGCAAGTGTATTACAAAGTTAAGCCAAGAATCTCCTGTGAGCCAGAAATCCTAGTTCCAGGCACTTACCCAGGAGAAATGAAAACAGATCTCCACTGGAAAAGTTGTTTGTGGCAAATTTAATCATAATAACAGAAAAACTGAATAATCTAAATGTATATGAATAGAAGAATGAGTCTTAATATCATGATATTTCATACAATGAAATACTCCATAATAAAACGACATGTTGCATCAACATGGATAAGCATCACAGATGTGGCTGGAACAAAGGAAGCCAGGCACAAAAAGATCTCACACTGGATAAACATGTGTGCAAGAATTTCTAAACAAGGAACAAAACATGTCAGAACAGTGGCTCACCTCTGGGGTGGGACAGATTAACTGGAAGGGAACGTTTTCAAAAGAGATCTGGGTTACATGGGTGTCTATCAAGCTGTCAGAATTATAAAGCTTATATCTGTGTGTTTCCATGTAAACATACATTTTGTTTTGAATACAAATATAACATCAGAAGCAATTAGCCATATACAGTGAACAGAGAATATAAAGGCACATAGGATAGAGTCTATTAAGCCCAATACAGTAGAGGGCTTGTTCTGTCTGAGAAGGCTGAAGATAAGTAGGGCTGGAGTAGAGCTATAGACAGACTTTTCTATCTAGCCTGATAGCTCTCAAATAACCACACAGAGACTTCTTATTAATTAAGAAAGCTCAGCTTAGGCTTATTTTTAGCTAGCTCTTATTACTTAAATTTACCTATTTCTATCATTCTATATGCTTCTCCAAGGCTTATTTACCTCATCTATGTACTTCCCATCCTGCTTGCTCTGCATCTCCTGGTGTCTTGTGGTGATTCCACTCTTCTTCCCAGGATTCTCTCTGCCCTGAAAATCCTACCTTGCTATCATCTGTTCAGCTTTTAATTAAACCAATCTGAGTGACACATATTCACAGTGTACAAAAAGATTATTCTACAACATTTCCCCCTTTTGTCTAAATAAAAAGGAAATGTTTTTAACTCTAACATAATAAAACTATAAACAATAAGAACAATTATCAGGTAAGAATTACATTTACAATGTCCAGTTCGTTTGCTTTTAGCATATTTGGGGAAAGCAGTTCATTATTTATTCTATCTTGATGAGTCCAAAGCTCTGTACCTAATTTACCTTCTATTATAACTAAGGAAAACTACAACTATATAGTCTTCAACCTCATCAAAGACCCCAGATAATATTACCTGAGTAAACAAGAAGTGCAGGGTAAGCCACTTCCAAACCTATAGAAATGACAGACATTTGGCTGACTGGACAGTCACTCAAGATTCCTCTGCAATGTTGAGGCATCCATCTTTGGCCTACAGTCCTAGAATATCTGACAGACTTTTCTGTGAAGCAGGAATTTTGAAGGACTGTCCCACTTTGTCTTGGCAAAGTTCAGCAGTTGCTTCCTTTTGTGTCCTGCTTCCAAGCAGTCGGAGCAAGGGCAATTTCTTGCCCTGTGGCTAACTTTTGCCACAAAGGAAGCAAACTCCAAATGGAATTTCTTTGATGCCCACCATCTTCTCTGAAGTAGATTGGTGCTGCCAGGAGCAGAGATGTCTTATTGTCATTAAAAAAGGAACTTTATGTTATTAAAACATCTTAAATGCCGTATTCTGTATATATCTAAAGTGTTTGAAGACCACAGTACATCTAAAATATATTTGTTTGACCTTGAAAACATATCTAACATGACTACAATTTTGATTACAGGAGGCGACTAGCTACTAATTTTCATTTCTTTGTTATCCTAAATAGTTTGCAATAATAATTTTCAAGGACTAGAAATTTACATTACATTGTTAAATGGGTAGAATAGGTACAATGCCTTAAACAAGAATAGAAACATACATAGAGTTTTTTTTTTTTTTTTTGGTTTTTCGAGACAGGGTTTCTCTGTGTAGCTTTGCGCCTTTCCTGGGACTCACTTGGTAGCCCAGGCTGGCCTCAAACTCACAGAAATCTGCCTGGCTCTGCCTCCTGAGTGCTGGGATTAAAGGCGTGCGCCACCACCGCCCGGCCTTCATAGAGTATATTCTAACAAAAATAATCTTAAATTTGTATCAATATAAAAAATTCATACCAATGTAAAATATTGGAGACTAGTGATTGTTCAATAGTAGACTTAACACTTCACCCTTTTATCCTATCATTTCTATGCTATATCCCCCTTTTTCCTTCAGAAAGAGATCCTTGAATCTAACTCCTTTGTTTAGCATTTTTCCTGACCATCACTAATTACAACTTGTAACCAACCTCCCTAAATGATGACAAGCATCTATAACCCATTGAATGACCAAAATTTATCTACTCTACCTCTTGGGAATGTGGGCATCATGTTCTCTAGACTGCTTCCTGTTGTCTGGGGGTACTGGCATCTTTAGGAGACCCTGGGAAAATTGGTATAATGGTCATGTTCTGGGAGAGTTAGCTGTATTATTTGTTGTCTAGTCTCTGTGCAATGGGAAAAGTACAAGAGTTATCTGAAGTCCTGGCTGGAGTAGTCTGTGAGGCTGAACCATCTCAGCCAGCAGCCTTGAAGCTGTTCTGAATGCAGAACTCTGAGGAAACTGCAACAGAGGCACTCTGAGATGCTGGATCACCTGGGTCACCTGTTTTTATTGGTGTCTGATCTCCTTGTTCTGAAAACACATAAACTTTCAAAGGTAACATGCATATTTGCATTAACACAAGTATGGAATGTGTGGTTGTGCAGAAGTCAGTTAAAGAAGATTTTTTGTTTTATATTTGAGCAGGTAAAAGGTATCTGTCAACTTCATAAGTCCATTTGAACTATATAATCAAACTGTAATAAAAATCTTTATCCATGCCACATGAAAAGATGGCATGTAATAATAAAGCATGATTTATTAGCCAACAAGATTTATCATGTCTCATCTCAGAGCTGTTCTCATGTCAAGGGATCAGCTTACACATCACCTGTCCTGTAGTCTTTTTTTGCTTTCTCCCACATGTCTGTAGCCAAGACACTCAGGAGGTCTCCCCTGGTCAAATCTGATTTCGATTATTCTGGAAGGAATCCACAGTCTTTTGTTTCCTGTGGAAACAAAGGCATAACCTCTCCCCCAATGCAACACATTGTCTGATGTCCATTTTGAAGTTGGGACATTTTTAAAATACATAGATTGGTTTAATTTAGCAGTTTCTATAATCCAATGTCTCTCAGAAGCTCTTGTTTTTTATACATTAGCATTTAAGTAATTCAAAGTTAACAAGACACATATAGGATCCAGACTCCCTGTGTATTTCCTATCTTTATGTGACTGATTTTTTATTACTTTACTCTCTCTTTAAAGATTTTATTATTTTCAAACTATTTTTTCCATGACTGTCTATACCCATATTTTTTCTTAATATTATTTTCTAACCCACATTGTTAAACACACTGTAACCTGGTTAGAGTTTTTCTCCATCTGAACCTGCTTTACTGAGTATCTGTACCCTTCTCTGTCTGCATGACCTTAAACCCATGAGGCTTAGCTCATGGCACACTGGCAGCTTAAGCACTCAAGCAGCTGCCAAGAGACTTGTCTCTGTACTGTGGTCGGCATGAAAGACACAAGACTAGGAAGCTGTGTTTGGCTGTTTTTGTGTGTTTAGAACCTTTTTAAAGCTTTCTCAGGTCTTTGTGGATGTGGCCAGACATTGGGCACCATTTGTAGACAAACTTTTCTGACCTGCCTGCCAGCTCTCTCTCACACGGAGACTTCTTATTACTTAAGAAAGCTCAACTAATAGCCTAGGCTTGTTTTTTAGCTAGCTCTTATAACTTAAACTAACCCTTTTCTATTCATCTATGTGCTGCCCAGAGACTTGTTTTATTCATTTGCATATTTCCTATCCTGCTAGCTTTTCATCTCATAGCATCTCCTGGTGATTTTACCCTTCTTCTTCCCAGCATTCTTTCTGCCCTAAAAATCCTGCCTAGCAATTGGTCATTCAGCTCTTTACTAAACCAATCAAAGTGGCAAATCTTCACAGTGTACAAAAGGATTATTCCACAACACAGAGCTGACAAAAAGCGATGCAATGAAGAGCCATTCAGTGGATATGGACCAAACGGCACAGTCAGGAAAACAGGTAAATGGGTGCCCTTTGAAAAAGCATAATGGAAAGCTGTTGAAGGACTTTAAGCTGGGAAGCACCATGTCCAATCTGCGTTATTTTAAAAGATTACAATAACAGCTGGGTGAGGATAAACTGAGGAAGCCCAGAAGCAAATCAGAGAAACTAGAAAAGGAGCCAGTGCTAATAAATGATATATAGCAGAAGCAAGGGAAGGCAGCCAGCCCGTCTTTCCTAGAAATAGTTAAGAGGTAGAAGGGGTTCATACTGTGTCGGTGTGGGGACTGGATTTAAGAAGTTGAGATGGTAGCCAGGTTTAAGACTTCAGAAACAGAGGTGAGAGTGGTACTATTTTCAAAGATATGGCATATCTGGAGATGTCTGGGTGTGGGAAGGAGACGAGGCCAGGGACATCTGGACATTGGAAGTCTGAGAATCAAATATGAGAGACCTCTGGGATGGCTGAATATTCATGTGTAGACGTCACAGGGAAGTTGGGGGCTTCAGCCTCTGGTGGCATTTAAAGCTCGGCATATGAGGAGAGAAGGAAGGGCAAAGGTCTCGAGTGAGTCCTGGGGATGATGCATAATAAAGACCAAATAGAAAAGGTGGATGCAGAAGCCAAAATCTGCAAGAAAATGGAGATAAGAGCAGAGCTTATGGAAAGCAAGCAAGCCGATATTCTGGAAGTGTTCCGAGCGGAAGCAGTCAGCTATGCTAAATAAAATTTAAAAGTTGAGTAAGAATAAAAAGACTAAAGTATCCACAGGATTTAGTAACATGGCAGCGGCTGGCAACTTGACAGAACCAGTCATGGTCAGAGCGTGCTGGCTGAATCCACACCACTCTAAGTGAAGAAATAATGAGTGACAGCATAGAGTCCACCCTGCATTCCCTTTTTAGACACTTCGCTATGAAAAGAACCAAGAAAAGTGGGGCAGAAGAGGCTTAGAGATGGGGAAAGCACGGCGTAGGCTTTTAGAGCATGGGAAATGAGATGTCTGGACAACCGGAGGAATGCTGGTTCCCAGGAAGAGTCCTCCTAAAGACAGCGTGGTTCTCGAGGAAGACTGGGTGGCATTTCAAAGGGAAATCTCCATGAAGGAAGGAGTTCAAATTCAGAGGCAAAACAACCTGAGCTGTGCAGTGGAGTTAATCTGTTTGGATACAGGAAGCAAGCGGTTGAGTTTACCAGGATTTAGTTTCAGGGAAGTGTCTAGCAAGTTGACAAAAACAAAAATCCTTCTAGAAGAATACGGTAAATGAAGAGGTACGTCAAGGAGTTGAGGTTCTTTGAAAGGAAGTTATTATAGTCATGGGCCCCTAAGCTTCTGTGGAGACGAAGGGAAGACAGATGGGAAGGGATGTATGTGTGTGCCGGGGGTGAGAGTGGGACTCAGACACTGAATTTCAGAGTGATCCAGTGTGCATGTGAGAAAAAGTGCAACACAGACCTCCCTCGGGGAGCAGGTGCTGTAATTTTAGAGGCTGTAGTACCATTTGTGGATATTTTAGAGTCCACTGGGGAGACTTGGACATCAGCAGCGGAATAAAGTGTCACTGGAGGATGAGTACAAAATCTCAAGCTGTATTCATGTGTTAAGGATGCCATGAGACATGCTTGAAGCAATAAAATCTCATTTTTTTTCTCTTCATTCTAGAGGCTAGAACCCAAGATCAAGGTGTCGGGTGATTGGGCCCCTCCTGGTGCCTCTTTTCTTGGCTTGGAGATGGCTGCCTTCATCTTCCTGTGTCCACAGTGAGGACCCTCTACTTGTGTACTCCTATTTTCCTACTTTCCCATATAAGAACAGTGGATTGGATGAAGGTCTACCCATTTGACCTCATGTGACCTCAATTTCCCTTTAACCTTGCCTCCAAATGCCCCCATTCTGAGATCAAGAGTTAAGCTGGTGTTTTCCAAACGTGGGAGGGTGGGCACAGCTCAGTCCGTCACAGTGGTTCTTAGAGGAGTCATTTAAGGGGACTTCAGGGTGCTCAGAACCTCAGGGGTGGGAGATGGGAGGTGGTTCATGTATGATCATCTCAGAGAGAGCAGTGGTCTAGTAACAGCGCTGAGAACACCAGCTCCCATTCCTTGAAAGTGCAATCTTGGCTCTTGTGTGTTGGTTTCATATTCTGCAACCTGCTGTGTTTATTTTTTTCCCAGAGGTTTCTGTTGTAAATTTTGTGTTTTCTGTCTAAGGTCGTTCCACTAGCAAATAGCAATGATCTCCTTCTTGCTGTCCTGCTTGAATGCCTTTGATTCCCTTCTCTTTCTTGCCATGTGCTCCCAATGCTGTGCTCCCAGTACTGTGGTGAATAGGAATAGTAAGAGTGAGCATATCTGGCTTCTATTAATCTCTGTGTTTGTGTGTGTGTGTGTGTGTGTGTGTGTGTGTGTGTGTGTGCATGTGTGTGTGCATATGTGTGTATATATGTGTGTGTGTGCATGTGTGTGCAGACACATGTATGTCTGTGTGTGTGTGTGTGTGTGTGTGTGTGTGTGTGTGAAGGTCAGACGACCACCTCAGGCATGAGTCTTCACCTTCTCCCTTGTTTAAGACAGATTCTTCTGTTCTTGATATGTGTCTGGCTAGTTATCCCCATATAAGTGCAAGAGTGCTGAGATTACAGATACACGCTACCACATCCAGCTTTGTGTGGGTTTGGGGGATCTGAACTCAGGTCCTCAAGCTTACCTGTCAAGTGCTTTACCCATTGAGCCAACTCCCTGACCCATCTTGTTTTCTGTCTTAGAACGAAGAGTTTCAGTTTCTTACCACTGAGTTTAACATTCTCGGGGGCTTATCTCCATGGCCCCTGCGCCCAGGCTCATTCCTTCGACAGCTGATTTGTTGAATGTGAGCAAATGGGGTGGTATACACCTGTAATCTCAGTACTCTGGAGACAGAACAGAAGGACTGCCCCGACCCCAAGGCCTGCCAGGGCCAGCCTGGGCCAGAGAGGGAGACCTTGTAACAAAAACAAGACTATGAATTTCGTATCTGAGGAGACAACGGGTGGGGTTTGTTTGTTCCTTCTGCTGATGTAATGTAATCCATCCTTTTGCTATGTTAAGTCCTCCTGATATCCCAGCCATAAAACACCACTTGCTCATGGTGAATGGTTCTTTTCATTGACTGCTGACTCTGACTTTCCGGTATTTTGTTGGAGACTTTTGCACCTATATTCATCAAAGATATTGGCCTGTCATCTTTGTTTGCTCATGATGCCTTTTTGGCTTTGGCATCAGGGTCTGCCAACTTTGTACTGAGTTTAGAAACAGCCTCGTTTCTTCAGATATTTGGAAAAGTTTGTGAAGCATTGCTTTAGATGCTGAATAGACTCCATCAGTGAGGCAGAAGGTCCTGGGCTTTGCTTTGACAGGAGACCTTTTATTACTGGTTATATCTCCTTGCCCATTATTGGTTCATTCACATTTTCAATTTATTTGTGATTCTGCCTAAATTCCTCGATTCAGTCTAGAAATTTGTCCATTTTCCCTGAATTATCTAGTTCTTGCTGTGCATTTGTTTTATGGTCTTTTTTATTTCAGTGGTTTTGGTTGTAATACCTCTTCCTTCATTTATGATTTTATTTATTTGAGTCTTTTTTCCCTCAGTCTAGCTCAAGGTTTGTATATTTTGATTATCTTTTCCAAAAGCTCAACTCAGTATGATCTTTTATGTTGTTCTGCAGCCGCTATTGAATTTGTTTCTGCTCTGATGTGCGTTATTTCTTGCCTTCCGCCACCATCGGGTTTAGTTTGCCCCTCTTCTGATTCCTCAAAGCAGTGTTACATAGTCTGAGATCTTTCCTCTTCTCTGATGTAGGCACTTTGTCTTCTCTTGGGTTTGCTTTTATTGAATCCCATGGCTTTGGAACTTTATATTTCCATTTTTCAGTCATCTCAAGGTTTTTTTTTTTAAATTTCTCCAGCATTCTACAAAAGAAACCAAGAGAATGATCCCATGTACCACAGATGTAAAACTTTGAAATATTTAGGAATAAACAATCTTACCAAGGAGTTGAAAGACCTGTGTACTGGAAAGTTAAATAAATGGAAAGATGCTGTTTGTCCATGAATGAGAATTAATATTGCTAAAATTCCCACACTACCTAGAGCAATCTATTGATTCAACCTGGTCCCTGTCACAATCCAATGCTATTTCACATAGAAACAAGCAAAGCAATCCTAAAATACATGGGAACAACAAAATAAAACCTTAAATGGCCAAGACAATTGTGAGCAAAGTTACTCAAGTTGGAAGAATCACAGTACCTGATACCAAACTATACAGCAAAGCAGCTCTAATCCAAACAGCATGGTACTGATGTAGCTCCAGACTCTACAACCAATGAAACAGAGTAGAGAGCCCAGAAACAAGCCCAAGCATGTATATTCAGCCAAATGACTTTCTACAAAGATTCCCAGCAGTCACATTGGGAAAAGTACAACTTCTTTTATAAATGGTATTTGGAAAACTTGACATTTGTCCTTCACTATATACAAAATTGAACTCAAAATAGATTAAAGACTTAAACATAAGCAGTAAAATGACTACAAGAGAAACTGAGAAAAATGACAGGCCATTGACGGATGTCGTGATTTCTTAGACTGGATCTCAAACAACAAAAGCAAAAATACATAATCAAACTAGAACTATCTTCACGAGAAAGGAAACAAATAATAGCAAAGAAGCAACTGATAGATTAAAAAACAAATTTGAAAGCCATCTGTCTGGTAAAGCGTTAATATCTAAAGTACAAACCGTTCAAATAATTCTATAAGAAGAAACCTAATAACATAATTTTAAAATGGGTAAGGAATGTGATAAATATTTCAAAAAATATGCAAATGTCCAAATGACAAGCGAAGGATGTCAGCACCAAGAAGGAAAGTTCAAAGGATGAGTCATAGCTTCACACTTACAAGAATGGATACAACCAGGAAAAAATGAAAAATAACTACTGGTGATAGTGTGGGAAAACTAAACCCTTAAACTGTTGATGGGAACTGTGATGGTTTGAATGAGAATAGCCCCAGAGGCTCATGCCTTTGAATATCTGGTCCACAGTTGGTAGAGTGGTTTGGGAAGGATTTGGAGGTGTGGCCTTATTGGAGGAGGTGTATCAAAAACTACCACTATTTCTAGAGTCAGCCTTTCCGCCCCCCTCTGCCTCCAACTTGAAGATCAAGATGTGAGCTCTCTCTTGATCTCATCATAAGCTGTTCCCGTCACTCTACTATCACAGACTCTAACTCTCTGAAACCGTGAGACCCAAATTAAACACTTTCTTTTATAAGTTGCCTGGGTCATGATGATTTACCACAGCAGTAGGAAAGTAACTAAGATGGGACTTAAATTATTACAGTCATTACGGAAAATTGTGTGGAGGTGCCTCAAAAATGGAATCACCATCAAGTCCAGCAACTCCACTTCTGGGCAGAGGTCCAAAGGAATCAGCAGCATCGTGTTGAAGACACAGCTGCATTCCCAGGGTCCTTGAAGGATAGTTCACAATAATCAAGTTCTGAAATCAACCAAGCAGTCATCAGCCAGTGAACAGGTAAAGGAAATGTGGTACAAAAACACACAATAGAATGCTATTCTGTCTTTAAAGAGAAAAAGATTGTCATTCATGATGACATAGATGGAATCAGAAAAGAGAAATACCCAGACACAGAAAGGCAAGTAGATGTTATCTTTTAAGTGCAGAATCTGAAATAATTGACTCCAAAGAAACAAGATAGAATGGTGGTTACAAAAGGTGAGGGGCTGGAGTGATGGGGAATTAATGGTACAAAGATATAAACTTTCAATTAGACAGGACACATGTTTTCTTTTGAGACACATCACACAGCATCATGTAATAATATACTGTACATTTCAATATAGCTAAGAGACTCACTCCTGAATGTTCTGGACACAGTCAATGAAAAGCATTTGAGGTGCTGGATGTGCTAATCAACTTGATTTAATCATTTTGTGTTGTATTGATAAATCATAACATTGTTTTGTACTCTGTGAGAATATACAACTAATATTCATAATCTAAAATTTTAAATGATATGAAAACATCCTCAGACAGCAGCTGTGCTTCTGAAGCAGCAGCATGGGTCTGGAGAGATGGCTTCGTGGTGGAAAGCACTTGGTTCTCCTGCAGAGGACCTAGGTTCGGTTCCCAGCACTGCCATGGTGGTCCATAACCGTCTGGAACTCCAACTTCAGGAGACTTGACCTCTGTGGACATCAGAAACACATGTGGCACATGCAGGCAAACACTCATACACACGAAAATAAAGTAAATAAATCTTTAAAAACAACTTTTATCTTTTTTTTTCTTAAAAAGAAGAAAAAGCTGAACAGGATGTGGTGAAGAGGTTGGACATGAAGCTTCCCAATCAAAGCAGGCACCTGCACTGGCTGCCTGAGCCTCAGCCTTCCAGCCTGCATATGCGTGCGTGCGTGCGTGCGTGCGTGCGTGCGTGCGTGCGTGCCTGCATGCGTACGTGCGTGCGTGCGTGTGTGCAAGTGTGTGTCTGTCTTGTGGTCCCTCTATTTCTAGGTGACCATTCAGCCCATTTCCGAAACAACACTCTTGGTTGTCTGCTGCTTATATGAGGCACTGTCACCTCTTTAAATTGGTGGTCGGAAGAACCACACTTACCCAGCTGTAAGATGGGGCCACTTGCAAAATGGCACCAGATACTGTAATCAACACGTTCCCATCCATTCGTCATTTTGCTCCTGGTGAGTACTGCCCCATGAGCTCAGTCCCCTTGCTTTCCATTATTCCGAGGACAACCTGAAGTTAAAGAGTCGCATCCTGAGACTCGGCGCCTCCCATCAAAAGGATCCAATTAAAGTGCCGGGGGCTGAGGAGTCTCTTTATTTCATTCACGTAAGGTCAGGTGATTCCCCCTTCAGATTTGCGAGTTAATGCTCCCAATTTTTTAAAAAAGCCAGCTGTGTGCAGTGGCTTAAGCTAATCCTGCAAGACACATTTAGCCAAAATAAGCATGTGCAAATGCAGAGATTGGAGTTTGGAGCTGGAACGTCTGAAGGACAGGATGTGCCTGCACATTGAGTACATTTTCCTCTGTGGAGAGAGCCAGGCACTTTACAGAGATGATGCATTGCTAAAGACTGTCTAGAAACAGAAAAATGAACCTGAGCCAGGGCAGACTCAATCGGCTCACACAGACCAGCACCTCTCAGAAACGGGTCGACTTAGTATGTTTCATCTCCAGGAGGAAAAGAAAATCAAGAGTTTATTTATTTAGAAACTACATATGTGAATGACTGTTAAATAACAGGAAAATGATCATGAAACTAATTTTATTTTCATTCATTCTGCCAGAAATGTTTAAAAACCTTTTTTGTTGTTGTTGTTGTTGTTGTTTTTTGTTTCGTGTCCTGTGCTGGGAGCTAGGGATATGTTTAAAAAAAAAAAAAAGTCCTCCTGTGCCTACCAATCTCCTTGTCTACAGAAAGACGGGCTGTGTCAGATAAGATCAATTTCTGTTAGGAAATGGTTGTGACTGTGTTCTGATTCCCAATCTGTAGACTCAGGAGCAGGAAGCAGGGGGCATCCAGATTGGCAAAGTTTTATTTCACAAGGCATTTTCCAGGAGGAAAAAAAAATGATTTCACACATAGATGTGCTATTTTCAAGGCAAGTGGAAGGAGTTGTGATTAACACAAAGGAAATTCATTTAAAGGCTTTTCTGAATTCACAGGGCTTTGAGCAGTGTGTGTCTTCTCAGTCGATAGATATCAAATGCATGACTTCGTCTGCAGGTCCAGGACAGATCTTTAAGTTCAAAGGGGCTTTGGAATAGAAAGGGCTAGTGGCCGTAGTGAGAGGTCAGTCTCCCAGGGGAACGTCCTCTGACGCTCCGAACCAAGGACAATCCTACCACCTGTGTTCTGGAGTCCACATTCATTTCCTCCTTGCTCCCTGGAAATATTACTCTCCTGGTTATTCTTGCTTTTTAAAATCTCTGTGTCTGTCTGTCTGTCCCCTTTCTGTTTCTGTCTGATTGGTCTCTGTTATGTCTCTCTGTCTCTCCTCTCTATCTTTCTCTGTGTGTCTCTGTCTCTCTCTGTCTCTGTGTGTGTGTGTGTGTGTGTGTGTGTGTGTGTGTGTGTGTGTGTGTGTATGTGTGTGTGTGTATACTCGCCAAAGGGAAACCCTGGGCATCCTGCCCTGCTCAATCATTCTCTATCATATTCCCTTGCGAGAGGGTCTCTCAATAGAACTGAAAATAGACTAATATCCAGCAAGCCCCAACAATCCTCTTGTCTCTGCCCCACTCCATGGCAGTCTAGGGTTAAAAGTGCCCATGCAGCCGTGCCTAGCTTTTTACACAGACCCTGGGGGATTCAAACTCAGGTCCTCATGCTACTGCTCTTACCCACTGAAGTCTTTAGCCTCTCTACCAGCTTTTCTCCTCCTATCTAGTCATGCTCCAATCCCTCCCATTTAAACAGAAAACACTGTCATGCTGGGTCCACAGTGGCGATTAGGCTTCTGTATGACTTCCCGTGGAATGTCAGGGAAAGACCCTGAGGAAGAAGAAATTGACGTGAGAAAAAGTAGCACACAGCCAGCACACAGGAGTAGGGGGAACAGGAGGCAAGGACATGCTCCAAGCCTTCCACTGTATCTTCAGAAATCTCTCTCAAAGCCATTTTCCAGCTTCTGAACCAGCTAGTCACACTCACTCTTGCTAGTCCACTGTCTCTGTGATTAGTCTAATGAAAGCCAATTTTTCTTCCTTCCTTCCTTCCTTCCTTCCTTCCTTCCTTCCTTCCTTCCTTTCTCTCTCCCCATACCTCCCTTCCTTTCGTCTTCCCTTATTTATTTCTTTTTTGGGGGGGGGGCAGGATTGCATGTTAGGATGACCCCAAACTTCTCATCCTCCTAAGTTCTACCTCTTGAGTACTAACAGCAGTCACCCTTGCCTCCTGTCTGTCTGTCTGTCTGGTCTCCACATCGCAGCCAGAACGGTCTTTTCAATGCATGACTGTCTCCAACTCCCTACCAAGACTTCCTCCAGGCCCAGCGGTTCAAGCCCTACCCAGGCCCTCCACCTCACCGAACAGCCCACAGCCTCTGCACCTCGTCTCTATCCCACACTGTGAGTTTGCTGGGCTCCTCCAGGCCAGAGAATTTTGTTACCCTGATGCCCAGCCAGACCTCGGCGATGATGAATCAGAGCAGTGGAGACACTGAAGGCGTTTGGGTCGGAGAGTGACGACATGCATATTGGCTTCTGTCCCTGAAGGGCACCTGATGACGGTATGAAGAGTGAACTTGAGGAGACAGGATTAAGCAACTTCCAGGTGAGCAGTGTGGGAGGCTTGAACACCGATGATAGGAGGGCAGGTTTGCAATATATTGGAAACTGAGACCACATTTCCTGGCGTCCTTAGAAGGCACAGATGGGTGCTCACTGGCCAACTCTGCTGTACACCTCCTGCCAGGTTCTTCATGGGATCTGGGTTGTCAGGGCAAAGAAGGCAGAGAATGCTCCCAGTGAGGAGAAGACTGAGGAGCCTGGCCTGAATACAGCACTGAGGAAGGACACTCCTTGGAGATGAGCTCGAGAAATCTTGCAGGTCCATGAGACCACAGTCATCCCCCTGTATCAGCCCCTCCTGTCTTCACATCTTTCCCCATCCAGTCCAGATGCCATTTCTTACCACTTCAACTTCTCTTCCTCATCACTACCCCCAGTCCAATGCTCCCTTAACCCAGCTTCTGGCAAAACACCAACTCTGGATGGATCCAGTTATCGCTTGTCTCTGGTTGCTAAGCAGTGTTGGAAATACCCAGGGACTGATGCCACTCTACCTTTACGGTCTCCGACGTCAATGGACCCAGTGCTGCTGGATGTCCTTTCCTTGCCCCCTTGTTAGCTCTGTCACGCTCCACGACGGTTCCTGCTGGTTTTCTTTAACTGTCTCCTAAGTTCCACTCTTCCCTCCGACTGGTGAACTCACTGCACTCCCAGAAAACAGGAGCCAGCAGAAGAGGGCCTGGCCTTCCCCATCACCCTGTGAACTCACCTGAGTCCCAAACTGCATGCTGTCATCTCTCCCTAGTCTGCTGGATGTTCTTCTGTTTACTGCATCCGTCTGAGCCTCAAACCGTCCCATTTGCTCGGAATGTTCTTCTGTTCGCCCTCTCTCTCCTCGTCACTACCCAGTTCTTCCTCTATCTGCTTCTTTATACCACACGGAAATTCGCTCAGATCTCCCGATTTTTGAACAGAAAAATGACAAAGAACCTGTTTAAGAACCTCAACTTGAGACCTGAAACTCTAAAACTGCTAGAGAAAAAAAATAAGGATTTTTTTAAATTTATTTAACAAATAGAAGTGAAGTCGGGGCTTTCTGAGCAGAACTTCAATACCGTGGGAAACAAGACCATCGGTTGACAAATGGAACCTCCCAAGAATCCAAACGCTCTGTACAGCAAAGGGAACTTCAGTCGGGTGAAAAGGTGGCCCAAGAACAGGAGAAATCTGTTGCCAGCTGTGCATCTGACAGAGGCTTCGTGTCTAGACTGTACAAAGAACTCAAAAAGCTAAATGAGAAAACAAACCACCTGATTAAAAACAGAGAGTTTTCAAAAGAAGAAATACAAATGTCCAGTAAACACGTTTAAAGGGCTCAACATCTTTCTCTAGCTGTTGGGGAAATGCAGGTTGAAACTACCTTAAGAGTTCATTTCACTCCAATCAGATCAGATATCCGGAAGAAAACGTAACAACAGATATTAGCGTGGGTGTGCAGAAGAGGGAACCCTTACCTACTGTTGGTGGGCTGTGAACTGGATAGCCATCTGGCTGCTTTTTCAAGGGGCTAAAATAGAACTACCATGTGACCTAGTTAAACCACACATAAGCATGGGCCCAAAGGACTCCACATTCCATGACCAGGACCCTTGTGCATCCACATTCATTGCTGCTTTATTCACAGTAGCCAGGAAATGGAGGTAGCCTAAATGCTCATCAACTGATGAGCAGATAATTAAAATGTGTACAAACACACAGTGGAATTGTATTCATGTGCGAAGAAAAATGAAATTTGCAGGAAAACATATGGAACCAGAAAATGTTATACTGAGTGAGGAAATATGGGCCTAGAAAGTTGAATGCCACATGTTCTCTTTCATATGTGGATCAAAGCTTTGAATTTATAATTTGTGCACTTTAGGTTGTCTGTATAGACCTGGAAACCAGAGAGAGGCTATTGTGAGGGGAAAGCCCTTAAGGGGAGGAAGAAGACTACTGTAGGATGAATCTTGAAAGGTCTTATTAATAAAAACAAACCCAGGAGACAGATATTGGGGTGAACGCTGAAAGATTAGAGAGACAGAACAGGCCACAGCTAACCTCACCTCGCCAATTCCTCAGCTGATCCTGTATCCTCAAACTGAAAGCCTCTGAGTCCTCATCTGAATGAATCTCAGCTGAACTGCTGCTAAAAGCCTAAAAGCTTAACCTGCCTCTAGTTCCTGGTCCTCACACCTTACATAACTTTCTGCTTTCTTCCATCACTTCCTAGGATTAGAGGCATGTGTCACCATGCCTGGCTGTTTCCAGTGTGGCTTTGAACTCACAGAGATCCAGATGGATCTCTGCCTCTGGAATGCTAGGATTGAAGGCGTGAGTGCCACCATTTTCTGGCCTCTATGTTTATCTAGTGGCTGTTCTGTTCTCTGATCCCAGATAAATTTGTTAGGGTGCACAATATTTTGGGGAACACAATATCACCACAAACTACAACACATAAGATATCAGAGTGGGAATACTGATTGGGCCAAGGTTCCAACAAGGATGGGGTGGAAGTGAGGAGAGGAAAGGTTGGAAGGAAGCTCGGCTAAAACTAAGGATATGCATTGATGCCATATGAAAACCTTACTTTATAAGCTAATTTAAAAATATAATTAAAAGAAAAAAGAATTTGAATAGAGATGCCTTGCTTGAGTGCATAACACGGATCCCAGAAGATGTGGGTTATTAAACTGAAATCCCAATGCCAGCTATGAACTACATCCCCATGAGCTGTTGTTGATCAAGAAGGTCTCGGAAGACCACAAAACAATACAAATTATTACCATGCTTTTGTTTGCCTACCAGTACTAGATGGTAAGGCCCTCTTGCTAAAGACATCACATAGTTTGGATGCAGGGCATGGAGAAGCCACGCTGCAACTGAGCTGGAAGCTTCCTCCCTGATGTCTAGCATTCACAGTCCCAGAAGTTGCTTGCAGGCTACTGGAGGAGAAATATCATCAGTGGTCTTACCCAGCTGTGGACCTTGCATACTACAATACCAACCTAATAGACAAAATGTACCTACTGGTGTGATGGTGGTCTGACTGTTACAGGAGTAACTATCTTCATTTTGATCTGAGGCCCGCTCCCAGGAGGGAGTTCACGCCTGTTCCCATGGGCACGGTCAAAGGACAATATATGGGAAAGTTCTAGATCCTAGTAGTAAAACTACTGCCTCTGTTTTGCTAAGTGGCCATGTTGCCAAACTGTCTCCATATATAATTATGTGTACAGACATAGGATAGTGCTGCTCACAGTCATACTCAGAGAAACTTCTTTTTGCAGAAAATGGAAGCTAATCCAGAGACTTCTGGCTGGTGACGGTGCTGAGAATAAATGACTGTTCAACACTCCATAGACCATCTATATTAGCCCTTTCAAGGCTCAAAGAACAACTCAGAACAGGTGGCAGGAAGACTGTAAGAGCCACATCATAGGGAGGAGGGCTGTGAAACACTGTCTCTTAGGCATGGCAGGGCCATTGTGCTCATGAACTCACAGCAGCCATGGTTACCTGCATAGGATCTGCACAAGACTGGCCCTGTCAACATTCAGTTATTGATGACAGAGTCTCAGGAGTCCTGGGATGTCCCTGGAGATCTATTAGCAATTGATAGCTTCTTGGGGGAGGAGGTTACTGCCTTCAGTGGTGTGGCCACTGGTGAGCTACCCATTCTCCACTAGATAGCTCCATAACCATGCCCATGAAGGCAGCCTGGTTAAGCTCAGTGGGTCATAGAACAAAAACAAAACAAAAGGACATGATTAGAGTATAATAGGGACTCATTGAGAGGATGAGGATTTAGTGGGAAGGATGAAAGAGGCTAAGGTGATGAGTGTGGCCTAGGTATTACCTACATGAATGATGTAATTTTATTTCTTAAATTACAAAAGGAAAAGGACTTGTCCTTCCCTTGTCTCTTAACTATATCCCTCACCTGTCTTCTCATTAAAACTTTCTGAGAACATTGCCAATATGTTTTTGTTTCTATCTTAGTTACTTTTCTATCGATATGATAAAACACCATCTCCAAGGCAAAGGATAGAAGAAAGGGTTTATTTGGGCTTATGGTTCCAGAGGGTGAGTCCATGACCGTCATGGCAGGGGTGTGGCAGCAGCAGGCAGGGTGCAGAAGCTGAGGGCTCACATCTTTAAGTCCAAGGACAAAGCAGATAATAAGAAGTAGGGATTCTAACCTCAGAGACTGTCCCCAGTGACATACTTCTTCCAGCAAGGCCACACCTCCTAAACCTACCCAAACAGTGCCACCAACTGGGTACCAAGCATTAAAATGCCTGAGACTATAGGGTCAACTCATTCAAACCCCCACAGTTTCTAAGTAATTCCCATCCTCTCCATGAGCCACCATCATCCAGTCTTTAATTTGAGCCTGCTCTCACCATGATCCCCAACTTCGACTTAAAGTAGTCATCTTTTAGCCATTGTAACCCCTCTCTTCTCATTGACTTTTGTGACATTACACTCACTGAATTTTCATATTTAAGCTACTTGGCTTGACCTTGAATGAAAGAGTGAATGTGTTTCACTTTCTTTTCTTTTCCTTCTATACTTTTGGATAATTCTGTGGTAGATTATTTGTGGAAATAGTCTAGAGTCAGTCTGTCTGTCTATCTATCATCTATTTATTTTGAGTCAGGGCACCCTGTATTCCAGAGTGGACTCTAACCCCTTCTTTAGCATAGGGCAACCTTGAACTACCAATCCTCCTGCCAACACTTCCTAAGTGTTAGGATTCCAAGTGTGTGACACCATGCCTGGTTTGTTCTACGCTCAAGATGGAAGCCAGGACTTTGTATATCCTAAGCAGGACTCTACCAACTACACAGCCATATCCCAGCTCCCTATTTATATTTTTATAGTATAACTTTGCAACTTTTCATATTGGAAGGTAGAGTGTATTTATCTGCTTCTTGAGTCTGGACTAGTCTTGACTTACTTTGGATAGTGGAACATATCAAAGCAACTTAGTGCATGTCCCTCTACTCCCCAAGCCTCTCCATCATGTGAACAAACCTGAGCTAGCCTCCTGGAAGCAATGAGTATTGTAATCTAGCCACACCAGCTCATTGCCAATCAAGCAGTTGGTGATTGAGACCAGCCAGCCTCAGGAAACAATCAGCTGACCTTAGGCACATAAGCAAGCTCATCAGTGATCAGCTGAGCCCAACCAAGATCATGGAACCATGTTCATCATGGAATCACAATGAACAGTAGTGCAGAATTGCTTTAAGAAATTAAGGTTTGGATGATCTGTTATATGACAAATGCTATTATGGTTTCATTCCCTCTTATGCCCACAGTGATTGCTTTTACCTTGCTGAGCTCCTAGATTATGTCTCTGACATAGATCTGCCTTCTTTACAACATTTACCTATTGGACAGTAGCATTTATTTATCTTGTTACATGCCCCAGAAGAAATTCTACAGAGGTATATCTTCATCTCTTGGTCACCCAGTGTTGCGGGGTTTTCATTTTTTCACCTGTCCTGTTGTTTCCGTTGCTATGATAAAACACCCTGGCTAAAATCAATTTAGGAGAGAACGGGTTTATTTTAGCACACAATTCCAGGTTATACTCCATCACTATAGGGTGATGTGGCAAGTACTTAAAATAGTTGGTCACATCACTTCCACAGTCAAGATGAGGGGGGATAGGGGAGAGAGAGGGCAAGGAGTGGGAATAGAGAGAGGAGAAAGGGGAGAGAGAAGGAGAAAGAGAGAATGTATGTGTGCTTGTGCTCAGTTCAGCTTGATTTCTCCACTTTTACACAGTTTAGAATCCCCTGCCTAGGTAATGATGCCACCCACAGTGGGCTGGGTCTTCCCACATCAGTTAATTAAGGCAGTTCCCTCAAACAAGCCCACAGACCAAGCTATTTTAGACAATGCTTCATTCATACTCTTTCCCTAGGTGCTTCAAAATTGCATCCATCTTACATCTTACAGATAAAACACCTGAGATAAGGAGCGGCTAATGGCTTGACCATATAACCACACAGAAGAAAGTGGTAGATCCAAACTTCGAACTCAGGTCTTTCGAATTCTAAATCTTACTCTGGGACCATTTCACTACCTCCTCCCAATTCGTACAGCCCCAGGGATGTACTATGTTCTCATCTCTCTGCATTTATTCCTGTACCTTTTCTTATAGACTCTAGTCTTGTGCTTTTCTTTGTCTCTTACCCTTGAGACCTCCACTGGGACAGTAGCTCCTTAAGAAGCATCTCTGGCTTCCTCTCCTTTCCTAAGAATGGATCAGAGAACCCACCCTTCCTCCTCTACTACAACTATAGCATCTCTGGTGCAAACCTGCCTGTTCCCACAGCCTTGTGTTCACACTGGGGCTCTTTCCTTGGTCTGTGAACCTTTTGAGGTCAGGGATTCGGCCCCAAGAGAACAGCTGTTGATTGATTGCTGTGTCTGTTTCGCTCAGCCTAGGACCATGATCCAAAATATTCCAAAAGAAGAGCTGTTGAAATGTCATGCTGGCAGAGGCAGGGTCAGAGGAATGAAGCTGAGTCCCCCAAACTGCTCAAATCACCAGCTGCTCCTGTAGAAACAGAAACTCAGTCCATTTGGCGATGTCTAAGGCAGTGAGTCTTAAAATGAACTTCTCAAAGACAGGGAGTTTGCAAAGCCACTCACCTCACACCCAAATATGCTGGCTAAGAGTAACTACAAGAGATCAGGAGGGCTCTGCTCTTTCTTCTTTATTTCACCAATAGACATTTTCTACCAAAAACAGACTCTAAAAATGTGCTAGAGAGACCAGAGATTTATAGAATGAAACTGGTCGCCTTGCCCATAACTCAGGAAATAAAGGACTGAAAATAGCCCCAAAGGGTGCCTGCCTTTGACAACAAAAACCAACCCTCTGCATGATGGGAGAGATTTGCCCAGAGCCCACATCTCAGAAGCTGCCCTCACCCAACCAGGAAGTAAAGACACCGTATAGCATAGGGCCATCAATTCCACTTCAGCAGTTTCTGATGTGAGAAGACAGTGATGAAGGAAGTCACCTTTAGGAGGGGCAAGTCTTTAGGAACAGGATCCTCAGTTCTAGAAAATATCCCAAGCAATTATAAAAATCATCATTGTTTAGGGAGCAAACTCTGATACGGTAATGTGTGATGCCCAGACACATCTCAAGAAGTTTCTCAGAGAAGCATCAGGAGTCTTTAACCATTCATCATTCAATAACCTCCACTAAGACCTCAACTCTAAAATCAAGAGCAGAGAGTGAGGGCTGTAGGGAGTGTATGCTGGGTTGTCCTTGAGTCTGGGTATCTGTATGGTGGCAACAGCTGGGTATTCATTTGGATTGCAGGTACCACTTTGTGCATAAGTGTGACAAAGACTAGGGGATCCATGTTTTCCTCTTCTTGAGTACATGGCTGAACTACATTTCCCAGTATCCCTTGCAATCACATGTGTCCCGGAGGCCAAGTTCTAGCCATTTCTGTACTGAAAGAAGAGATGTGTATTTGCAGACTTGGCCTTTAGAAAATCTCACAAATCAGCCTTACACAGTAAAAAGGCCTGGAGACAGATGATAATGGTGGCTGCACAGCAGTATGGATGTGCTTAAGGCTGGTGAATTGTACACTTGAAAAAGTTAAAATGATAAATTTTATGAGATATATATTTTACCTTATTTTAAAATTTTTATATAAAATAAATGTTTAAAACTTCCAAACATCTCCTTTTCCCTTCCAAAGGCTGAAATGAGGCAGTTTTCAGCCCATCTAGGAAGACCCTGGAAATGTTGAAAATTATAGCCTCTATAAACACATGGTTACGAGGATGGCAAATAAATTTCTATTGTGTTTGAGCCACTGTACTTGTCGGGATTTATATTAATTACCTATTGCTGTGTGATACATTGTCCCAAATCTTAGTGGCTAAAGATGACATTTATTCTATTACAGTTTGTTTCTATGAGTCAAGACTTTAGGCAAGAACTAGGTCCTCACTTCAAAGTCCTCACAGGCAGCAATTTGGTGACCGTCGGAGCTACAATCATCCAAAGTTTGATTGACTCGGGAAGGCAATATCTGCTTCCCGACTCGCTCATGAGATGGTTGGCATGATTTAGTGGCTCACAGGCTGTCTGCCAGAAGCCGCCCTCAGCTAGTGGCTATGAGAATCTCTCTGCAGCGGAGCTTCATCGTAGGAAGCAAGCAACAGCCAGAGGGCAAGAAGGAGTAAGATGGAACTCGGAGTTTCTGATCTCATCTCAGCAGGAAAATCGCTGCTCTCTGCTGCAGTCAGATCCCTAGAAACAAGTCACTGTGTTGGGGTCCACACTCAAAGTACACATAAGCAATAAGTGAGAATCACAGGATGTGAAAGCCAGGGGGCAGGATTTTTGGAAACTGCATGGACTATTTGTTACAGCATCTATCTTGACTCCAAATAGTTGAACCACCACCACTGCCTTTGGAAAAAAAACCCAAGCCTGATAAAGATGGTCCTGACATTAAGCCCAATCTGTGGATGTGGGTAAACCCAAACATTGTGTATCCTCTCGGCAAGCTGGAGGCGGAGAGACTTAAAAAGAAGGACCTGCCAAGTGTGCTACCTTCCTGCCATCCAGCCCGGAAGGAGGGAGAAGCCGGCTGCTCAAAAGCTTCGGGGGCACAGTCATGGCTACCTTCTTCCAGACAGCCGTCACCTTGCAAGCGGAAGCAGAGCAGAAGCAGAGACAGAAGCATTCAGCCTCTTCCCCTAGCACCTGGAAGGAGAAACAGTCCCTCCTGTGGCCTCAACGTCTAGCAGATCTATAGCTTCACTCTACAGCTGGAAGGCTGGAAGAACACGATCCGTCACAAACTCTGTTTCCGAGACAGCTTTGAGAAAGTACCGATGTGATGCCCTTCCTCTTTGACCTTCAAGAAGACCAGACATGCCTTATTAAATGGTTTCATTTGGGAAAAAAAAAAAAGCCCAATGGAGTCTTTCTCAGCTTTGGTATGGGTCTTTCTGGTGCCTCATGTATCCTTCCCATTTCTGGAGGCAGAGGCAAACGTGCAGGTTACGGGTAACTGAAGGGTAAGGGGTGGGTGATAACATTCTAAGAAAGAGTTTTTCTAGCATGATCTACATCAACACTGTGGCTACAGCTGTCCAGCTCCAATAACAAACTGGGAACATTTTTTTTTCTCTTACTACTCCTACTGGCTAAAAGCCCCAACAGAACATTCCCGCCTTTGTGGCTTTTGCTACCCTGTTTCCTGAAGATTCTGCCCAGCTCCTGATACTTGGAAGATGGAAGAGGAGGAACACCAATCCAGCCTTCCTGAGGCCTGAGCTGGGGAGTTGCTGGCCCGACAGCTGTCAGATGTAAAGAACTTGGCTATGTGTGTAGCTCCACTTAATTGCTCATCTGGCTAAGCCCCATTCCTCTCCAGATGTTGCATCATGACACTGCTGGAATTGCCGCTTTCAGCCCCCTCTCCTGACTCTAATTAAGCCAAAATAATAAGGCAACATGTTAGACACGACGATCAAGTTTTAATTAGACTTTGATAAACCCAATGTGAATTTGGTCTCATCAGGTGCAACATTTCTGATGAGCAGTGAGGCTGGTGAATCATGAGATGGTCTGGGTATAAATAGAAACTGGTCTTGATTTCGTTTGTGTGTACAGAAGGCTGAGTTTGGGTGTGTGTGTCACCACAATAACCCTTTACATTGGGAGAGCACTTTACAGTTTGCAAAGATTTTTTCCCCCAGCCTATGGCTGAGTAATGGTGCGAGGCAAGGCTCATTTGGCACAAAGCATGCAAGCCCAGATGGCAAGAGCAGAGAAAAGATAACATTTGATCAGTTCCTACCCTGTGCCAAGCACTGTGCTGGGAGCACCATCTATGGAAGAGAAGTCAAACTCCCCATCATAAGTCTTAGATCTGAAGTGTTGAGTGAGAACTCCCACCCAGGTCTGTTTGCTTCCTCTGTGGCATTCTCTTTGCCACCTCCTGAGAACAGTTTTCCAGAGCCATCTTGAAAGATGACTGTCATGGCATCACAGAGCTGGAGCTGAAAGTGCTCCCAGAAATAGATCCACCCTCCTCACAGGGAAGTTCAAGGCGCTGAAAGATGAAGGCATGACCCGGGTCACACACGATTTAGCGGCAGAATAAGAAAAAAAAAAATAAGTATGACACAGCCACTCTCTAATTAATTAAATTCAATTTTACTTAAAAATTCTTGCTGAGTATTAAGTGTGGTCTGTGCACTACTTTGGGGATAGATCCATGAATTAAGGCAGGAAATGTTCCTGGAGCAGTGGATTTCTATCTTGCATTGCAGGAAAGGGCCAGGTAGTGAACAAAAAAAGGAATTACGTAATTGTAATTTAAATTGTATGTTAAGGGAAGTTACACACTGTGGTGGTTTGGAAGAGAACGGTCCCCCATAGGCCCAGGTGTTTGGACACGCGGTTTCCAGTTGGTGGCGCTGTTTGGGGAGGTTGCAGAAACATTGGGAAGCATAGAGTTGCTGGAGGAAGTGTGTCACTGGAGTCGGGCTCTGAGAGCTTGCCACCTCACTCCACTTCATTTCCCTCTCTGCTCTGTGTTTCCAGTTGAAGAGGTGGTTAGCTCTTGCTGCCCTTCCCCCACCACTAGGCAGGCTCCCTTGAACCGTAATCGAAACCAACTCTTTCTTCCGTAAGTTGCCTTTGCAACGACAGAAAAGTAACTCATATACATCCTCTGGAGAAAGAAACTAAGCATGAAAGACCAAGAAGTTGTGGGGGAAGGGCACAGCGAGAGATGCTTACCCAAGGTGGAGGTCGCGAGCATCGCAGTTGGGTGAAGTTAAAGGTGGCTCTTTCTGTGATGGACAAAACTTCCCGGATGTGAAGATCTCTAGCTTTCTACTGATCGGTTCTCTGGGGGTTTACTGAGTACTCGCTGGGTCTAGTATTTTGTTGTTGTTGTTGTTGTTGTTGTTGTTGTTGTTGTTGTTGTTGAGGTAGGAAGTAAAGGGACTCGTGCCTAGGTATTTCTCAAAACAGCGCTTGGCTCTGATTTCCAGCCCCATCCCCGCCCCGCCCCGCCCCGCCCCGCCCCGCTCTGTTGCAGCTGAGCAAAAGCTCTTCCTGTTAAGTGACTCCACTGTCACTGAGCCCTTCCTGAGGATACACACTGCTGGACATGAGAGGAAAAGGTGTCCCCAGCCCCTCTGCTGGGGATGCTGCAGCTTACCTGCAGACTTTCTCTCCTCTCATGCTCTCTCAGTGCATGGCTACAGTGTCGTCTCCCCTCCACCCACCCCCAAACATCCCACTAATCCTGACTTCTCTTTCCTCTTTGCAACCCCGCAGCCAAAGCTCTGTTTGAAACCCACCGTAAACCAAATGAATCAGTGTCCCCTGCCCCCCCCCCCCCGCCACATCTCTTCCCATTTGCTAATTGGACTCTACTGACCCCAGACCATTTTCTCCCTCCTCCTAATTCTTTGAAGTAACGTTCTAGAGATGAATGAGGTTCTGTCAGGGGCCTTCATATTACACTATGTGGGAGCAGCAACTCTTTGCATCTGGGTAGAATTTCACAGTTGACAGAGCACTTTCAAGTCTATCATACAGTGTGAGCCCCACAAAAGTGCTAGATCGTTCATTTCCTTTAACCCCTAGATTGGAAAGCCAACACTCATAGGACTGCTGGATTTGTCTAACATCACAGAGCCAAGGAAGTACCACTAAACATTTAGCATCCTTTCTAGAATCCCACATTGCCTAGCCCTGAGGACAGACCACGGGGACAAAGAGGAGGAGACCCAGCCTCAGGAAGAGTAGAAGTTAACAGGGAGATCAGAGTGCAAACCAGGAAAGTGGGAGGTAGGAATTCTTAGACAGCAACAGGTGCAGAAATGGCCAGGGAACTTTGTCAAAATGCAGATCTGGGGCATAACCTGAGGTTCGGTAAGATCCCCCACGTGGTGCTGATAGGGCCAGCCTCAAGATGCACTTTGAACAGCAGAGACCCTGCAGGTCCGAGCTCTGAGTCATCAGATGGGAGCTCACATCCCAGCTCAGCTCCACAGTAGCATGTGGCTTCACAAAAGCCAAAACTCAATGGGTTAATTTTTTTGTTTATTTGTGGAGTTTTTTTTTTTTTGCTTGTTTATTTGTTTACGAAACTGGGCAACCGAGAAATACCATGATGGGTATTCTGACTGTCCCTAACAAGACTGTCATCATAGGACTGTTCCACGTGTAGCCTGCACAAAGGCACCCGCCCATGGGGATGGGTGTCAGATGAAGTCCTGTGTCCTCTTCAGGCAATGCCCCCCGCAGGAGGCTATATGCACCTGCAGCAGCGGGTGCCATTTTCTCACCCAAGGACAGTGCCTCAACTTTCATGGACTTCTGTCCCACCACAGCATGCCTATGGAGGTCAGAGGACCACTTGCAGGAAATGGTTCTCTCCTTCTACTATGCAGGTCCCCAGGAGGTTAAACTCGGGTCATCAGGCTTGGTGGCAGACACCGTTAGCCATTAGGTCACCTTGCCTGCTTCCTAGCACCCTGACACTTAATTGACCTGTCTCTATAGAGCTGGATTGGTTGTGAGGCTCCTCATCTCTGCTTTGCCTCCCTTCTCATGGCTCTGATTTTGCGTGGTGACCCCTTGGCTGTTCTCTCCACACCTCTGCTGAGTTCCACCCTGGGGACAGCCTTGTGGTAGGACCCATGGTTGCTCACTGCCTTTATTCAAACAACAGGGCCTCTATGAACATGGACTGGGTACCAGTCCAAGCATTGCAGAGGTAAACAAAAAGAACACAAGATCGGTCCCGTGGAGAGACTGCTCACAAAGGGAAGAGACAATATATAATTATGTTGTTCAATCCTTCCAACACAAACACATGCATGCATGCACACACACGTACTTGGACACACTCAGGCATACACACAGGTACACACACACACATGCATGGTCAATCTCTCCCTAACACACACACACACACACACACACACACACACACACACACACACACACAGGAGTGCACATGGCTCAGGCAATCACACAGGTACCTGCACACACAGGAACTCGCAGGCGTATAAGATTAGAATGATGAGAAGATAAGGCTGGAGCCTAGTGAGACAGCTGTCACTGCCATTCTGCCTGTGCCCCGCCCTTTTCCCTACACGAAGTTATTTTAGGAGGCTGGAGTATAAAATAATTCATTCAACAAATGAAGTATTTCTGGGTCCCATGCCATGCACCAGACATTGTTCTTGTCTCCTTTCTAGGTCTTGGGGCTGTAACAACTCGCAACAGAGACAGATACCTTGCTGCAGCTTCTGCTCTCATCAGCTGAGGATAAGGCTTTGAGCTGTCTTCTCCTAGCTGAGACCCTAGTGAGGGTGAAGGAGTTGATGGAATCCGTGAGACATCTTTTTTTTTAAGATCTACAAGGGAGGTGGGGGCGTGAGCCAGGAAGGGCTAAGAGATCCACTGCTGCCTGCAGACTGCTGATGGCTTGTGTTGGTCCCTCCTGTGGGTAAGATGCAGATTGTCCCCCTGAGAGCTTGGTCCCCAGGATGGCAGTACTGAGTTGGTGTGAACTTTACAGGGTGGGTGGGGTCTAGGGAAAGGTGTTTAGTTCAGAGAGGCATTGCTACTAAAGGATTAATGTTGCATTAACTGGTGTGTCTTCTTGCTCTCCTGAGATCTCCGTGTCCCTTTCTGTATCTCTGCCAGGTTGTGATGCATTGGGAAGGCAGGGAGAGCCGCAGGGGGCTGAGTGAATGAGGCAGCTTGAGGATTGGGCTTTCAATCTCCAGAACTCTGATCTGTATAAGCCTTTTTCCTTATGAGGTTCCTAGCATCAGATAATCTGTTACAGCCACAGGAAATGGGCTCATATAATGATTCTTAGGAAAATTAGGAACATTAGGTTGGTTCTAGGTCAACATGAAGCAGGGAGAAAAGACTGCCCAGCAGGCAAAAGCTTGTGAAGATGAGCTTCTTAAGGGAGCTTCAGTTGACCTTGCCCTGGGATGCTCAAAAAATCTGAAGACAAAGGAAAAGGGTATGGGAGGCTTGACGGCACTTGTATTCCACGTGTGTTTCTATAATCATCCCACCCAAATTATACGTGCCCTTCAGGACCCAGCTTAAGAGTTATCTTTGCCTTGGGACCATCCTGTGTTCCTCTTTTCAACAGCTGTCTCATTCTGTACTTAGCTCAGAGTTCTGGTTCCTGTCGCAGAATCCAGCTCATGTAGGCATTCAGTGAACACATGCTAGGTGAGTGATGGAAGGAGGGAAGAGGGTTAGGGAGGGAGGGTACAGGGCCCATGTGGGCACAGTTTCATCTCAGACAAGCTTAGTGGTTCCTTGGTGCTTGCATGTGGATTGAGGGAAGCCTCAGGAAATGTCTGAGACTGATTAATTAGTCTCTCTTCCCCCACCCCGTGGCCCCTAGACTGTGGTCTTGTACATAATAAAAGTTCAATAAATGTGTGCTGAACGAAGGAAGAAAAGCTTTGACCAGAAATATGAATCCAAGGGTTCAGTTTTCCCATGAAACTTTAATGCCAGAAAGGCTTTCTGCATATGAAATTCATCCTCCCCGATCACCTTTACATAATTCAGGCAGCCTGGGGTTCTTTGGGGACTTCTCTGGACATTAAGTTCCTTCTCAACAGTCTGAGAATTGAACAGTTGCACTTAAGCGATTACCATCCATTTGTCATTATGAAGGGGGAATAGGAAGAGACTTGACGAAGGGCATGGAGATCAGAGACAAAGCTGTAGTGGACCCAGGGCACAGAGGGACCCAGGACCGGGAGACACAGGAAGTCAGAGTGCAGGCCATGAACCCAGAGACACAGGGGGCCTCTAAGCAGATTCCTCCTGTATTCATTCTTCTTCCCCCATCCCTGCCACTTCCAATTGCATGATGAAAGTTCGCACACCTCAGCACCAGTTTGACAGACACATCTCAACAGGGAGGATCAGGGAAGGAAAAAGATTTTTTTTGTTTTGGATCAAAAGCCTGGGAGAGGGTGAAGAAAGCCATGGAGGTAATTTTTTGAAGACAGGAGTCTTCTGGGAGCTGTCAGAGGAGGGAGGGGGGACTCAGAGAGAGGCTGAGGTTCTTCTCTTAGCTCCCACAAACATCTGTTCTGATGGCTGGAGATGGATAGATCCAGGGTGGAGAAGGCCATGGATGCAAAGGACTAGGACCCCCCTTGAGGAATGTCAGTAAGCGACTCCAGGGAGGGACCCAGAACTCAGAAGGAAGAGGCTCCACAAAAAAGAGGAGTGGTAGCCAGGCGGTGGTGGCGCACGCCTTTAATCCCAGCACTCGGGAGGCAGAGCCAGGCGGATCTCTGTGAGTTTGAGGCCAGCCTGGGCTACCAAGTGAGTCCCAGGAAAGGCGCAAAGCTACACAGAGAAACTCTGTCTCGAAAAACCAAAGGAAAAAAAAAAAAGAGGAGTGAGCCCCCTCCAAGATCCTTATCTAGAATAATAAACTCTCCTTGGAGGTGAAAGGACAACGTGATGCTTTTGGGGAAAGGATCTCCACGGACGTAGTTGAGTTAAAGATTTTCGAGATGAGTTCCTTCAAAACTATCATGTGTACCCTAAGCCTCTGAGTGAAGAGACAGAAAAGGAGAAGGCATGGAAAGGAGAGAAGGAGACAACAGAAGACTGAGGCAGAGATGAAATGAGATGGTCATAAACCCCAGAATGGCTGGAGCCAACAGCAGCCTGAAGGAACAAGGACAGACTGTTCCCTGCCATCCTCAGTAGGAGCGGGGCCCTGCCCAGTGCTTTCCTCCATGTTCTTGCTGTTGCACAGGACACTTGGTGCTTGGCAAGCAGGTATTCATCAAGATTGTCAAGGCATCACCAGGGAACATTGCTTAACTGTTTCCAACTCACAGTTTTAACTTAGTGAGTCACTCAACCCTTTTCATTGTAGGACAAGAGAACATCCAGTCTATGGGTTTCTGCCAAGGAGTTGGGCTGACTGTACTTTTTTCAGGCTTGAGGAATCCTGAGCCCAGAGAGGCTGTTGTCTTGCTGGGAAAGAGAGATGCCTGTAGGGTGACATATTCCTCATAAGTGCACCAGCAGGACCCATGGATGAGAAGACCCAGACCAGAGACTAGAAGTTAACATGGAAAGAAGAGTGTAATACTAGCCAGAAGGCTTCTGAAATGGAAAATAAAAGAGGGACAATCCAGGGTAGAGTTGAAGGGGGAAGTGGGAGATGGATATGATCATATTTTAATACAAGCCAGTAAGCAGAGCTCCTCCATGGCCTCTGCTTCAGTTTCTGCCTTTGGGTTCCTACCTTGAGTTCTTTACTTGACCTCTCTTCACTATGGACTACAGCTGTAAGCTGAAATACACTCTTTCCTCCCCAAGTAGCTTTTAGTCTTGGTGTTTGTCACAGCGGTAGGAACTGTAGCTAAGACACACATCAAAGCAAATTCCAGATGGAGCAGGGATTTCATCATAAAAATTAAAACCATAAAGACACTGGAAATAAAACTTAGGAGAATTTATTTTAATGACTGTGATGTGAAGATGGTTTGTCTAAGCAAGACAAAAGTTCCAAGCTGGAAAAGTCAAGACTTGATTCATTTGAATAGAAAAAAATAAATTTTTCTGAACATTAACGAGTGCTGTAAATAAGTGTTAAAGACAACAAACAATCTGGGCAAAAACATCTGCAGCCCATGTGGCTGAGGCCAGCTTTGCTTTAATATGTCAAAAGCACTTTGAAGATCAATAAGAAAATAACAAATGAACCAGTGGGGTGGGGGAGACATGGGCTGAACTACGCAAAACTCACCGACAACTCAAAGAAAGACTTGCAGATGGCAATTGCTTTTTTTTTTTTTTTAATATTTAAGCCACTTTCATGATTGAAGAGAAGGAATGAAACATTTTCATCTATTAGGTCTGAGAGAGAATTCAGAGATTTGGTACAGTCCAAGGGTAGCATTGGGCAGGATTATCAGCCCTTCTAGGTGTTGTTAGTGGATACAAATTGGTGCAGGTTCTGAGATGAGGAATTTGGCAACATCTCTCAGAATGGAAAGAAGGGGCCAGATGGTCAATGGGTGCAATTCATGCCTCCAATGGTCAGTCTTCCCAGCAAGTCCTTAAAGACCCCAAGTCTACCTGTCCTCAGCCACCTCCTGGGATCCATCCAACCAGCTCTGGAGAATTCACTCCAGGCCAAGTCAGCCCAGAGCACGGCACCTCCTCCTCTACCACCTGCTCCCTACATTCGCATTGATGAGATGAATGTTGATGGCTCTGTCCAGTGCTTTAGTGAAGAAGCCAGTGAAGCTCCAAGACCTAGTGGGTACCCTGGCTTCCTCCAGAAAGAACAGCAAGAGGCAGCCTGTGGGAAAGGGAAGGGATGTGGGCCACGACGTTTGCACTGTGCAAGTAGAGTTGGTCATTATCGAAGTGGGATGGATGAGGGCTGTAAAGCTTGCTGCCCACAAGTAGGAAACTGTCACTGTGGGATCTGCACAGACTGGCTACTGACACAAGTGACCCCTATGTTATAAGTTCTATGAAGTCTGTTACCTCAGTCCAAAGGAGGGGGTCACCATGGACCCAAATTCTCTCCATCGTGGAGCCAACTCCCACAAGACAGTGGTCTGGGGATACGGTATGGTGGTAGTAGATACGGTGACAAGCATGTCCTCCAAGAAAATGACTATGGAAGCTGTCACCTCTGCCTTCCTGGTGATCAGAGGAGTGACTCCCCAGGACAGTGCTTGAATGCCTTCCCATTCCCAGACACTCATCACATTCTCTTCATATATTTCTACCATACCTTCCATAAATGATCACACCCCTCCTCCTCAATAAAATGTTAAACCAGTATATATGCTTTAATATAGCAATCTATCTTCTGGGAACCTAGCTTTCAGATATGCTCATGCATATGTCAAAGACATGTAAGATTTCATGATTAGTAGTAATAGTAAAAGACAAGAAATAATTTAAATGTCAATCAATGGGGAACTAGTTTAGATAAATTATAGACTGCCAGCCATGCAATGGAAAATTAGGCAGCCATGAAAAAAGATGACAGCTTGTATAGACGCATCCAAGACATATTAATTTAAAAAAAAGTACTGAGCATTTCATCATTGATGCAAAATAGGGTTACATATGTATGGACTATTTCCAGAAGCAGAGCTGTCTAAACAAAAGTTGTACAGTAATGAGGATCCCTCTCTACCACATGAAGACTAAGGAAGGGAAGATCCATCCTCCAGAATATAAGGCTCTTCCTGGCTCTCCAACCTAGAAGTCCCAAACATGGAGCTAGGCTCTTTTCTAGGGTTGTTATGTGAAAATGAGCTTGATCAGCAAGGTGCCTAGCAAAGACTGAAGGGGTGGTATTCTCTTTTGGTTGAGCAACCACAACTACATGAAGTCTTACAGTCTGGAGACGAGAAACCCAACCCAGGATGGGCTTCCCACTGGCAGTTGCTCCTGAGACCCAGCATATGTGTAGAGACCCTATGCTGCCTCCTGGACTTGGGTTGTGTCTCCTGGGGGTGTAAGTAGATGGCTGGCTCCTAGGGTCCCTAGATCTGTGCCTGGAGGGAGATCAAGACGCAGTTGTTGGCCTATATGGCTCTGCTCTCAGGGATTCTGTGCATGCTCTCTGGAGTTCCAAGATGGCCCCAGAGTGCTGCTCCCTGGCATCCTGAGATCCTCCATGAGAACAAAGGCTGGCTGTCTCAAGCACAGAGTGCTGCTTGCCTAGTCAGGGAAGGTTCCAGTACTAGGTACTGTTGCGTGCTGGGGATCTGTGCTGGACCTGTGAGCGCTGGGTACCACAAGCCAGGTCTGGAGGATTGAGGACCTCCCTTGAGTAGTGATCATGTTTCTGGCCTGCCTTCAGCTGCTGCCAGCATCACTTTGTCATGAACCAACTGTTACCAGGTTATGTGACTTCCTAACCTTCTGATCTATTCAGTATCTTCTCCAAGACTTCTACCCTACAAATACACAAACGTGTATTATGTTCCTTCTGTGTGTTGCACATGAGGTAGTCTTGAATTCAACTCTGTGCTTGGTATGATGGTAAACTTGACACCTACTGTGTGGATGGCATTGTGGTTATCTTTACACATACTGTGTGCTGGATCCATAACAACTTGGTAGGAGTTGGGGTAATACCAAAAGCGGGGGCCTACTTCCTTGTCACTGGTCTGACCAGGACACGTACACAGTGGTCTGGGAGTTTCCTGGGCTTCTCCAAGTGAGTTCAGCAGCCAGCATAGAGAACCAAATTGGTGAAGTTTGCAGAAAACTGAGGGCTAGAAATATGAGTGGACTTCATTTCAGGAGAGGCCAGGAGATCTGTGATTGGTTGCGAACGCTGATGGATTGGAGATCAAGACAAGCCCAGTTAGTCCTGGCAGGCTCAGGGAGCTTTGTGTATATCCTATGAGTCAGAGGCTAGACCAGGGAGCCCAGGCCATGCCATGGTATCTACGGCCTCACTGTAGCCCCTGCCCTGCCCATTCCTTCCCTCTCAACAGCAGTTTGGATCACTGCAAGTTGCAATAGCAGATTCCTTCTGCCAGGTACTCCTAGGAGATGGTGCCAACAGCTGCTGTGCCCCTGGCCAGCCACCAGCCTGGGAGTGTGGTCAGTGGCTCCGACATGGTACATTTAGCAGTCCATCTCTGCTAGGGGTCATTTTCTTTCCCTCTCTCCTCCTGCACATGCCAATCTGTATCCCAAAGGCTGGCCTAGGCTCGTTGGATAAGGGTGGCTCCAGATGGTCTCGTGTCTTGTTGAGATACATCACAAACTCCAGCACAACCGGAGAACTGGTGCAACCGCCACTACATCCTACAGCACGCAACACCCCTGAGGTGGCAGGTGGTGTGTGTAGCAGCCCCCGGCTGCCAATCTGAGTCACCAGCAAGCCTCCTTGAACTTCTCCGGGCTTTCGCGTTGGCAACAGTAAAAAGAGAAGAAAGTGTATCTACTTCGTAGGGTGGCTGTGAAGATTAAATGAATTAATATATCTAAAAGCACTTGAATCAGCGCCTGGCACACACGGAGTGCTCAATAAATATCAGCTAACATCGCCACTAACAATGACATAGTGAACACCAGGCACCATGCTTCGCATCCATTACGGAATTCTCAGGAAGGGCTTTGGTGGCTGTCCTCGCCCTCTTTTGCTGATAAAGAAACTGAGTCAAACAAAGGAGAAGGAGCTTGGCATTGAGGAAGCAGCAGAGCTGGTATGTGAACCCAGAGGGACAATCCCAGAAGACGGCTCTAACTCCTGATCCGTGCTACCCAGCAGCAACTGACTCTTTGGATGGATTTGCTGGTAGCATCATCAGACACCACGAAGGTGCCCCTCTTAGCTAATGCCAGGGACCGTTCCTTGTGCACAGATGGTAACCTGGGTCATGTCTCCATAGGGACAGCTGTTGACTCAGATAAGGTGGTTGAAGTGATGGCAGGGAATTCTGGGTGGAGTCAGCAACGACCATAGCTAACAGTTCCCTACCACTGAGCTAAATACTTCACCGCAACTTCAAACACAATAGGCTCATCACATACGTATGGAATAGAGACACAGACAAATAATTTGCCCAACAAAACACAACTAGGTAGTGGCAGATCTGGGATTTGAACCCTGGTTTGGCTCCAGAGGCCACATGGTAAGTACTGCCATAATTGCATGAGAAACTGGGATATCTGACACGTGGCCAGAGCAGAGCACATGTGCAGGAGGTTAAAGGTTGACCTTTCAGGCAATCCTATGCCTCAGCCAAGCAGAAAGTAGCCCCAGCCACTGAAATATGTAAAGGAAGGGGGAGGTGTGCGTGGAACTCATTAGGCCATCAGGGTTACAGGACTCCAGTTTGTCATGATGAGAGATGAGGAGGAGGCTGTAGAGGCTAGCAAGGGGAGCACTTGGCTGAGAGTTTAGGGGAGCTTGGAGCTGGCTCTGGGTGTAGGATCTGCAGCAGCTCTCTCTGGGCGTCACCTTACTGGTACATGCATTAAGGCAGCCAGTTTCTCTGAGAATCAAAGATCTCGCTTGTTTTTATCTCCTTTGTTCTATTAAGAGAATTATGGGTCGTTGTAGGAACAGAGACCTGTAACAGGTTGATCTCTCTGAAGATGGAAGGCACTGCTCCCCCAGCAGCTCCTCTTGGGAGGATCCTGACTGGGCACAGCAAACACCACTGAGACTGGCTGATGTGAAGAGGTGAAGCCTATGCCACTGATGTGGTGCAGCAAGGGGTCTGTCCTGGTTCGCTGTAACTGTCAGTTTGACACAGCCTAGAATCGTCTGGGAAGAGTCTCAATTGAGAAATTGCCTGCATCAGATTGGCCTGTGGGCATGTCTGTGGGGGATTGTCTTGGTTGTTAATTGATATAAGAGAGCCCAGTCCACTGTGGGCAGCACCATTCCCTAGGCAGGGAGTCCTGAGCTATAAAAAGCTAGCTGTGCATGAACCTGATGCAGCACCCTCCGTGGTCCCTGCCCCACTTCTGAGACTGTACAGTGAGTTCCTTGGTCAGGGGTAATGCTGTGGATTAGCCATGGGGCCTGCCTTGAGGTTCCTGCCTTGACTCCCCTTTAATGATGGATTATAAACAGGAATTACAATCTAAACAAACTGTCTCCTCCTTCATGTTGCTTTTGGCTGGGGTGTTTTTATCATAGCAATAGAAATGAAAGTAGAACAGGGCCCAAGAGGTAGAATGAATTCTGTGCAGCCTCCCAGACCCAAACCCAAACCAGAGGGACACATTGAAAGGACCTGGGTTTAATCTGCACAAGTAAACCAGCCTAGGAGTGTCTTATGAGCAAGGAACCTTTCATCGCTGAACACGTCTTCTCCACTGGATAGTTTGTGCTCTCTGTTCACAGACCCTTGGTTCAACCAATGATACTTTGTTTTGTTTTAGCCTTTGCTTTTGAGACAGACCTGTTATGTAGCCCAGGCCAGCATCATGTTTGTCCTACCCTCCTACCTTAGCCTTCAAAGTGCTGGGGTCATGGGTGTGTACCACCACACCCAGTTTCACACTCAGTGAGGACCAACCTCGTGTCAGGCACTGGGATGGGAACAATTGACACAGTGATGAAGGACACCAGCCTACCTTTGACCTCAAAGGTGTTCATTTACAGCTGGATACTGAGGAGGATTCTCAGGGGTGGAGAGACAGCTTAGTGAGTGTCGGTTGTGGATCCCTTGCCTAGCATGTGTGAAGCCCAGAGCTCAATCTTTAGCTCTGTAACAGCGACAACAGACTACTGTTTTAAAGATGTGTGTGTGTGTGTGTACTCTCAGAGGCCAGAAGAGGGCATCAGATTCCCCTGGAACTACAGTTACAGGTAGTTGTGAGTCACCTAAAATGGGTTCTGGGAACTGAATACCATTCATTTGAAAGAGAAACAAGTGTTCTTAACCATGGAGTCATCTCTCCAGTCTCCAAAAAAAAGTCTCTTGTCTACTGGGCCATGACATTTTGATGGGTCATAGACCACTGGAGGAAAGCTCTGAGCACGCCCTTATACAATGCAATGTTTCACATCCAAGTCTGATGTCTGCATTGCATGCACTCAATCCCCCAGACCCCACACTCACACAGCTGAGCAGAGGCTGGCTGATGGCTGGCCCTGATGAGAAGGTGACAGTGTCATGCAGCGACACAGAGAAAAAGCTAGCAGAGATGCATCTACAGCAGGCAGGGCTAGAGTCAAGGAAGCCAGCCATGATTAGGGAATCCAAGTTCTAAGTGGGGGTGGGAAGACTGGCTCTGTCAGTTCAGTCTTGGAGGAGTTCCTCCTGGAAGGATGAACAGAGATAAATGCGTGTGAAATGGAAAATGGCTGGCAGAGGAGAACCAGAGGTAGGTTAGCTTGTCTGAGGTTGAGGGGTTTGTGGACCCAGGAAGAAAACAGAAAGCCCTTGGGGGATTAGGAGGAGTGGGTGGGTATGAAAACATGACAGGAAGATGCCTCAGAGAGAGTTGAGCAGTGACTCCATCTAACTCAAGGCTCTTTGGCTTTTCTCTGTAAAGAGCAGCCAAGCATGCTGCTAACCCACTGATGCTTCCAGGACAGACTTTCTGCTCCTGGGCTCTAGGGGGCGGGGATGGGGCTGATCACAGTCCAGAAGCACCCCCAGAGATAGAATTGGAGCACTTCCAGGAACCCTCAGAAATGCCTCTAGAAGCCAAGCCTGGATGTCAGTTGGATGGTCTGAGGCAGATAGAGTAAGATCAGAGGCTTCAACATTCCTCCCTGAGTTAAATCCCAAAAGGCAATGAGCTGGGTCCTCCCTGAAGAGGTCTTGGAGACATTAGAAACTAGAGGAAGTTGGGATTGGAAGATCTATCTCTACAGCTGGCTACCAAGTCATCTTCCAGGAAGGAAAGATTCTGAGGGCTGCTCCCTACGTCACTGTCTTCCCCAAGCTGGGAATGGATGCTGATAGGAGGAGATCCCAAGAGACAGAAGCGGTCTTCCAGCTCTTGCTTTAGAGATGCAAAACCACAGAGCCCAGGGTCTCCCTCTGTTGTGTGTCTTCTGGGGAGAGTCACCCAAAAAAGGACCTAACACTATCTCCAAAACCAATTGCATCTAAGTCCAGGGTGCTGAACCAACCAGTTTACTGGGGATACTAACTGGCACCAGGAAGACTCTGGGGCAGCTACATTACCATAAAACCCATGCCAGCGTGGGCTACAGCCTGTGAAAACTACCTTCTTAGGATCATCTATGCAGCTTGAGGAAAAGTCTCCTCTCACCCAACAATTGTTTACTGCTTGAAGAGGGGCCTCAGGAGTCCCATGACTTTCTTGGGAATTTCAAGACCCTCCCTGCTTCTTCCACAAGGGAATGTTTCCATCTGGAAGAAGCAGCTATGCAGAACCCTCCCTCTGTGCAGCCTCTGTGGGTACTTTGCATCTGAAGGTCTGTAATCCTCAATGGTCTTTATTAACCAGTCAAGGAAAAAACGACATATGGGGGGTTACAGTCATTGTCCAAGATCACGGTCATGTAGGTCTAGAATTCAAACAAGGCTCTGAGAGCCAAGTCATTGTGTCATTCCACCCCCCTTGTCATTCGCCCTGCATTGACACCTCCAGCCACACCACAGCGATATCTTGTTTTATGGCCTTTCACATGGCATTTCCGTAACCACAACCACAGTCCTTGGCAGAGACATGGACTCAGCGCTTGTTGGCTCTTTTGCTGGCTAGCTTGCTCATTCTCTCGATGGGCAGCATGAGATCCAGGCAGCTGAACACATTTCCACCCTTGTTCTGGCTTCTTCCACGTAGCAACTGGGCCCTCCAAGCAGCTGATTCTTAATGCTAGTGTTCCTGATTCAATAATGTTGTCTCTTTCCAGCCTTCACTGGAATACCAGCTCACCTACCCCTCTGCCAGCTGACATCCTGGAGACAGGCTGGCCTGGCCTGATACCATGTGTTGCCTCCCTTCCATGATCACTGTCTCCCCTTGCTAGGATCTCTCCCTAAATATCTACTGATGATGTCACACTCTTTAAGCCAGATCCTCATCCACATTTAGTCCAGCTTTCCCCAACCCCAGAAAAATCATCTTTCTCCAAAACTGGTTCTGCCAGCTGAGATTTTTCTATCCTTAAATGGTCTAGCCCAGGACGTCCAAAAATCTGTCCCCAAGTTAACTGTGATCTGCTGTGCTGCAGCTCAGCCTAGGAAAGACCTGGAAGTTTGGCAGATTGGCCACGGTGATTGACAGGAGATGCTGGACCTGCTGTCCCATCTGGCACAGCCCTGAGTGAGCCCAGGCACTTGGCCCTTGAACAAATGCTACTGTGAGTCGTGACTTAACTGTTTCTTGTCTTCTCTCCCTGAGTCGACTATGGTCTCTTGAGCTTAGCCTCATATTCCACATCAAAAATAAATAATTGAATCAATAATTAAAGGAGGAGGAAGAGAAAAGCAAGCTCATTTACTGGGCATCTGCTTTGAAAAGGGCACTTAGCAGTGGCTGTGAATTGAGGACTCTGTCAATTCATATGTTGATTCTCTAATATCTAAAGTAAAGGTATTTAAAGATGAAGCTACTGGGGGCTAATTAGGGTTAATGAGGTCATAAGGGCGGGTCCCTAGTAATGGGACTAGTGTCCTTATAGAGACACTCCTCTCTTTCTCCCTCCATCCCCCTCTCTCCACAGCAAAGAGATCATGTGAGTACACTGAGCTTTGGTAACTTCTAAAGGCCAAGATATCAAGACTCCAGCTGAAGCCTACCTTCTCAGCACCTTACCTGTGGACTTGCCAGCCTCTGGAATGGCAGGAAATGAACACAAGCTGTTTAAAACAGCAAGTCCCTGAGGCTGGAGAGATGGCTCAGTGGTTAAGAGCACTGATTGCTCTTCCAGAGGACCCAGGTTCAATTCCCAGCACCTACATGGCCGTTCACACCTGTCTGTAACTCCAAGACCTGACACCCTCACACAGACATACATGCAGGAAGACATATATGCATATAAAATAAAAATAAATAAATTATTTAAAAAAAAGACGCCGAATCATGCAGCCTAAGTTGGGTGCATTCTGTCTTAACCCCCAATACCTATTGAGGGAATGGCTAAGACGCCCCTGGTTTATGCCTCCATATCGCCCACCCTTCTTCCTCATAGTATTCGAATTTCACTTCTGTTTTAGGTGTGTTAGTGTGCTTCATGAGTCCTGTCTGCAGTTCAGGTTCTCATCTTTCACCCAGCCATAGTATAAGCCTGATCACATGAGCACAACTATCAAATCCTAGCTACAGCTGAGCCTGGCCATCTGGGTTCAAATCCCAGCTCTGAGAGTTATGCTTTGAGTAGCCCTAGGCAAGTATTTTAAGCTGTCCACAGCTTGGAACTAGTACCTATTTCATGGGCTCCTGGAGAATATTAACCCACGTGAAGTTATGCAGAGAGACGCCTGCCGTGTTGTGAATACTCAATAAATACTGCTCCCCATGTGACCACGGTGGGAGCCGTAAACGGGACATCTCATTGTTATATCTACACAAGCTCAGGCTCCTTGGAGAAGGAGGGGCTAGGCAACAAAGAAAGCTGCCTCATTTCCCCCTGCTTTGAACTTGACCGTGATGTGATTCTACAGTTAGAGCTGTCATTCAGGGTTTGGAACCAATAACCTAAGAACAAATCCTTCAACATGTTAGTGTGACAAGTCAGAAACTTGGATCAGCACAGCCCAGAACTTCTGCTTATGTGAGATGAGATCAGCCATTCTGTGTTCTGTGCCCACTGTACCAGTGAGGAAACTGAGGCTGGAGAAGGATTAGAGAGCAGTCAGGTAGCTCACTCAGGATCCTGCAGCTAGATAATAGATGAAGAATTCAAACACACAGCCCAAGCCTCCTTCATCAGGACCAGCAGAACTGGAGGCTTGGAGGGAGGAGTGCACGGCTTGGAGAGGAGTTGATGGAGGGGCATGCTTCGCCTGACTCCGCTCGGAGCTTCCTGGGGAAGAGGTGTACGCGCAGGTGCCTGCCTGCCTCCAGTGCCTCAGCTGTCAATAAAACCCCCAGCCTGGCTGTGGCAAGCTGCAGATTCATGCAAATTCGGGGCCTATATTTAGCAGTAATTTAGCTGTCATCAGTCAGAGAGAGAAGAAAAAGCCCTCCCCAATGCAATGGTTATTCATATCCACTACCTACTCTTCTGGTGCCTCAGAAATCCGAGGCAATCTGACTCAAAGTGATGGTGCCACAAAGGGGGCTGACTGGTTTGAAACATTTGACCCCCCCTCCAGGGGGGGGGTAGAGATGATGGGGCGATGGTCTGAGGACAAAAGGAAGGAGGGTACTTTCTTCATGGAAAGTGATGATAAGGGAGCAGAAATGGGGATGAGTCAGTGGCAGCCATGAGTCAGAGGATGACAGAGCTGGAAAAGTCTCTGACACCAAGCAGCCCCATCGCCTGGGAAACTGAGGCCAGGGAAGGGAGACATCAGAACAATAGCTGCCCTAATTAACACTAATTGAATCTTGTTCTCTGGGTCAGAGAGGATGGTTCGCCCAGGTGGACAGTTACTGGTTCCTCCCAGTAACAAGAGCAAATCAGAATGAGTGGCCCCCGTTTACAGGTTGGCGACTGGAGAGTCAGTCACTGCGAGGCTGTGAGCCCAGCTCCGCCTGATGCCACAGCCATTGCTTGGAACCCTTAGTAACAGTTTCACAGTTGACATTTGCCGGAGCTGGACTAGACCTTGGCTTGACCAAATTCCTGGTCTTTATTTTCTCCTGTATCACACAGGCACAGGGACGGTGATTGGTAAGAAAGGGGCAGAGGGAGGGCATTTGTGACTGAGGTGGCTGGAGGTTTAGAGGAAGCAAGCATATCCCTTGTGTCCTTTCAGCCAAGCAGCCACTAGATTCCTTAGGAGGTGGGTCGGGGTGGGGGTGGAGCATCTGAGAGGCTTGTGGAAGGGCTGCTTTAGGAAAGATGCATGATGGGAGAAGGGGCTTTACCATCATAAGAGTACCTGGGTGGCGTGGCGGAGAGGCCTGGCTGCAAAGGCAGAAGGTGGGGAGATTCACTCTCTTGCCTAAAGGCAACCAGGCATCACTGTGCTAGGAGCCCCAGAGGGAGTGCTCTTCAGTGAGCACACTTGACCTAATTATGCCTGGGTCAGGAAGGGCTCCCAGCCCACAGAACCTAACTATAGACTTTGAGAAGAGTGAGCCTCCTTCCCCTGAACCATCACCAGGCTTCCTCCCAAGCTGACTCCCTATTCACTAAGACCCAACCAACATGCACATGTGACATGGGCAACATAGAGTGAGTCACCTGACCTCACACCTCAGCTTGGTCGTCTATCCAATAGGAATAATCAAATCCCTTCTGCGTGGGTGAGTCAACCCGTGGAAAGTGTGGAGTACTGGGCCTGGGCCAGGCTGGGTCAATGCTCTTGTGAGTTATTCTCATAATTATTATTATTATTATTATTATTATTATTATTATTATTATCACCATTATCATTATTGTTGCTTTTGTTGTTGATGATTCTGAGAAACTTTTACCTGCCAAAGCAGATGGTATGTAGAATGAGTTGTTTTTCCTCAGTAAACTCAAGGGAATTAAATTATCTTTTTGCTACACCACAGACTGTTCAAGCCAACCATTCAGATAATACAAAAACACATATTTCCAGACAGTTCCCCACCACCACACAGCCCATCTCCTCGTAGCTGCTCAGACATCTGAAGGCCATCTGGCTTCACACATAGGATGTTTGGGCCCAGAGTGACTCCGGCTGCTCCTCTTCCATGTGCACCCCAGGGCTGCCTCTACATAATCATGCACCAGGCTCTTGTCTCCGGAGTCAGAGACCCAAAGATCCCTCCTCTCTGTCCTGGAAGTTCCAGATATCGAGGGCAGCGACAGAGTCAGTGCTCTGTAACTCACACAGCCAGGAAAAATTGCAGCAGATAACATTGCTAATGGAGGGGATGGAAAGAGAGAGGCTGATGTCTCCAGGCCACAAGATGAAGGGCTGATGCTCGCGCTCGGGATCCCAACCAAGCGCTTCAGCAGCTGCTGCCTCCTAAAATGAAAAAAAAACATGATAGCTTGCCAGACGTGGTAGCACAGGTGTGCTATCCCAGTGTGCAGGATGCTGAGGTGAGAGGATTACAAGTTCAAGGCCAGCCTGTGTTACAAAGTGAGATCCTGTCTCAAAAAGTGGAAACAAACAAGACTCCACAACAGTGTCTCGGGAGACGAAGTTCTGTCTGTTCTGCTGCTTCTCAAAGGGCTGCTTTGACTGTTCTCTTCTGAAGCCCTTCACCAGAGGAGAGAACACAAGGTCATCAGTCCTCGGTGGCTCTGCACCGTGGGTACCTTGCACCAGCAGCAGCAGCAGCAGACGCAGATGCAGCAACAGCAGCAATGAATATTCGAGACTGTCAACTCCCAGGGTCCCCCTACATCTGTTGAACACGGAGCCAGCAGCTCTGGAGGAGGGTCCCTACAGTAGGTTTTAATAAGCCCTCCAGGGGATTCTGGCAGCACCCTCAGGCTCAAGGACCACCAGTCTAGTCAACGGTTCTCACGCTTTGCTATTAGAATCATCTAGGGAGCTTTCAGTGCTCCCAGCGGTCAGCCCACACAGTCCAGACCAATTAAATCATAGTCTCTAGAGGTGGGATTCAGACTTCAGTGTTTTCAAGTCTGCCCACCCCAGGTGATTCTGGGTATCCATGGAGGGTTGCAAATCATTGATCTAAATATTTAAGAGACAGATCTGCAACCCCTCACTTTCCAATTCAACCATACTTATCCAAAGCCACAAAGCGGTTTTACCTCCACTTGAAAGGAGGAATCTCAAATTTATGCTGCGCCTACTGCAGCTAAAGTTTTCCTGCCTGGCCCACGGTCAGGGCAAATCTCTCTCACCTGCCAGTCCCTCAGCCGCTCAGACCCGACCAAGTAAACACAGAGACTTATATTGGTTACAAACTGTATGGCCATGGCAGGCTTCTTGCTAACTGTTCTTACAGCTTAAATTAATCCATTTCCATTAATCTATACCTTGCCACATGGCTCGTGGCTTACCGGCATCTTCACATGCTATTTGTCATCTTGGCGGCTGGCAGTGTCTCTCTGACTCAGCCTTCCACTTCCCAGCTTTATTCTCCTCCTTGTCCCGCCTACACTTCCTCCCTAGCCAACGGCCAGTCAGTGTTTTATTTATTGACTAATTAGCAACACATTTGCCATACAGAACATCCCACAGCAGCCTACCGGATTGGAAGACATCACTACATTTATTTACCTAGGAGTGGACACAGGGATGAGATTGTTATGGAGCTGGATGCGCAGAGTCAGAAGCAAATCTACCTTCAGGCAAACTACACAAGCCCTAACCAGTCTCAGGCTAGAGAAAATGTCAGACATAAAGAGTAGTTTGTCTACACTACCATCTTGGGACAGAAAGGGAATGGTGGTCCTTGAGGATGTGACATACTAAACAATGTAACAGATTTCTGACTTCTGCTTAGTCCCTAAAAATACAAACTAAAAGTTGTGGCCAGCACAGGTGAAACTTCCAAACTTGGTTCTTCATCCAGTAAGGTGTGTGTATGTGTGTCGATATGCACATTCATACATGCAGACGTGTGCCTGCGTGTGCATAAGGAGGCTAAAGAATGGCAGGTATCTACTACATGAGATCGAGCCAGTCTAAAAGAGAAACAGAGCCAGGAGGTGGAGGCTCACGCCTTTAATCCCAGCACTAGGGAGGGGATAGGGCTGGGCCAAGAGAGGAATATAAGGTGGGAGGAGACAAGAGCTTGCCCCCCTTTTCGGTAAGAATTCTCTCGTGGCTGGCTGCTCTGCTTCTCTGATATCTCAGCTTTTACCCCGATATCTGACTCTGGGTTTTTATTGTTAAGACCAATTAGAATTTGTGCTACAGGTATCTTGTGCTAACATTCTCCTATTACTCTCTTTTAGACAGGGTCTCTCACTGAATCTGGAGCTAGGCTGGCAATCAGCAAGCCCAGGGATCCTCCTGCCTCTACCTACTAGAACTGAGGTTACAGGTATGCAGATGGTCATGCCCAGCTTTAAGTCAGCTCTGGGGATTTGAACTCAGGTCTTCATGTTTGTGCTGAAAGCTCTCTTACCCGTTGAGCCATCTCCCTGGCCTACCATGCAGGATTTGAATCTTCCTCAGTCGGATTTCAGAGCCAATGCACTTAATTCCTAATGAAAAACAATCGTTAGAAAGCAACAGAAGGAAAAACTTTCATCATCAAAAAGCCATCTACAACGGCAAAAAGAGTCGAGAGACCCAAATAACAGCAATGCTGACAGCGTTATCCTTCCCTGGTCTCAATGACCCTGAGGAAGCCACTACACTAAGAACTGTATGGGAATAATCCTGACATTTTTATGACCGTCACCCCTTCGTTTGTCTATGGGATCCACACACACGAATCCAACCAGCCACAATCAAGAACATTCCAGAAATTTTTCGTCTGTTAAATGCATATAACATGAGGAAGAAATAGTCCTGTGTTATTTAAGCCACTGTGGCGTGGGGGTTCACAACCACAGTGTAACAGCTTCGCCAGGCTGACTCATTAGCAGTACTTTGGACTTTCTTACTTCTCATTAACACATCACAGCTGTCTGTGCAGCATTTCCATCGTATTGGGTATTATGAGTGATCTGAAGGGGACCTGAAGGGCAAAAGAGTTACACATAGGTTACATGCAAACACTACACCATTTTGCATAAGAAGCTTGAGTCTCTGAGTTTCACTCAGAGGTCATCATACCAACCCCTCCTGGAATCTGCACCATGACTATGTATGTTGTAAAAACAATGGCAGTGACACAGAGTTTGAAATTTTATCTTGTGAAAATTATCAAGTATATCTAATCCCTATACATATAACATGAAGGAGAAATAAGCCTGTGTTTTTGAAGCCACTGAGGTGTGGGGAGTGTGTCCACAAAATAACTGCTTTTCCTGACCCATACTTTACATAATATTTTCTCACTGACCTTATGAGATGCAGCCCTAGAGTGATTTCTACCTATCCATAGATGGATAAACTGAGGCTAAGGGGGATTTGAATACCAACTTGCCCAGCTCACTGAACTCTGAGGTACTAAATGAGGCCAGCTGACTGAACGCTGTAATGGATGTAGTAAGAAATGGTATGGCCACTCCAAAGGCCTGTTAGTAGGAAACCATTGAGATCAATAACGTTAAGGATAATGTGGAAACAGGGAGAACATGTCTGAAGAAATAGCAGGTGAACGAAACAAATGACCAGGCCGAGGGAACATCATTTTTACAGTCAGGTTTCTGGCTGGGGCTTGGCTCTCGTTCTCCCCATCTAAACATCATGGTGAAACTCAGTCCCCAAATGTAGCAATGTCGACAGCTAGTGGCAAAGAGGTGGCTAGGTCGTGAGGAAGGATTAACGATGTCCACATGGGATGAGATTGGCTGCTGGGAGACTGAATTGTTGAAGACGGAGTGGAAGATGGACTGGAAGATAGCTCAGTTGGTGATGTGTTTACGTGAAGACTCAAGTTCAACCCCACACTGAAAAAGACCACAGTGATCCAGAAAGATGATTTGGTGGGAAAAGGCACTTGCCACAAGCCTGACAAACTGAGTTAGGTTTCTTTCATGATGGAAGGACAGAACTGACTTCCCTGATGTTGTCCTTAGAGCTCTACATACATGCACTCACTTTTATACGCACACAAATAAATAAATGTGATTTTTTTAAGGGTCACTGTGAGGTACTTGTAATTGTCATGCTGGGGAAGTGGAGACAGGTGGATCCCTGGGGACCTAGCCCAGGTGTCAAGTTTCAGGTTTGTAAGGGACACTGTCTAAAAGAGAGAGGGGACAGCGCCTGAGGAACAACACCTAAGATCATTCCCTTCCTCTTTTTCCACACACCTGAATGCATCCTGCTTGTCTACCATGCCCTGACGTTACTATTAGTCTCTCATCAGAGACCCACAGAGCCACGGTGGGGCCACAGTCTTGGACTTTGCAGCCTCCAAGTATGTAAGACAAAACAAATATATCCTCCTTATCACTGACTATGACTCAGGCATTTATTATAGCAACAGAGAACAGACTGGCAGCGCCTCAGAGGAACAGGAAGGAAACATGTGGATGTAGAGGTGGCTGCTGTTCCGCAGCTCTGGGATCATGAGGCTCGTCAAGTGTCTCCAATGTTACTTCATGACTTTTTCATTAATAAAACAAATCAATCTCCCCTTCCAGATGCCTGCATCTTCACAATGTCAAACATGTGGGTGGAATGCAAAAACGTGTCATCTGTCAGCATAGAGCATCCCTTGCCCATCATCCAACATCTGGAAAGTCTAAATGAACCAAATGACTACATTTTTCATGAGAAGGGCAGTTCTCTCTGAGCAGCTTGGGATCTTTGTGGAGAAATCAAGTTAGGTAGCCGTGCTGAAGGAAGCAACACTCCACTAGGAAGAAATACCAGTGGACCAGACAGTTTCCCCAACAAAGCAGATGGGAGACACTTTCCCGACCTCTACCTCAGGTCCTGATGAGAAACATGGTCACCAGAGGGGATATTTAGCTAATGACAGATGATGGGATCTGTGAGACAGGTTATGTGTATCCAGGCTGGCCCCACCTCTTAATGTGGGATGCACGGAACACTGTTCTGGCTTCTGTACAGGAAATGATGCCCATGTCATAGTCGTCAAACAGAGAGCATGCCAGCCTTGGAACCAGATGGATGGAGTCCATCCACAGAGGCTGATGTTTCTGATATGAAATACTGATAAGATCCCAGTGGATGATAGCCTCAGATTTGTTCTACCCAGAGGACAGTGTTATCTCAGAAGAACAACCAGGGCTAAAGAGACGATTCATAGATCAAGAGTACACACAGCCCTTGCAGAAGACCTGAGTTCAGTTTCTAGAAACCACATCATGCTGATGACAATCACCTACAACTCCAGCTCCAGGGAAGCCCTCTTCTGACTTCCTGAAATACCTGCACTCATGTGCATATACTCACACACCAACATACCCACAGAGGCACATAATTAGAAAAGTAAAACCCTAAGTATTTTTAAAAGAACAAAATTCTCAAGTCAGAGTGTTAACCTGAAACAGATAGAGGGTAAGAATGGAAATAAGATGATGCAGAGGGAGAAGATGGGCAAGAATGTGTCCCCATCACCCTCATGTGGGGTCAAATGTTCCATGCTTCTGGGGGTGGCTGGCAGTACCAGGATGGCTTGGTGATTGAATAGAGTCTTCCATATCCCAAACTACCTTCCAGTCTCAAGGCCACCTAGGTAGGGACTTGTTCCTGGGATACCTTATTGGGTGGGTTTTTTCTGCCTTGTGATCATTCCTACAACCTGTTCTTTCCTGGAAGGACAGGAAGCTTTTGGTCTAGGATGCTATGTTGGTTTCTCCTTGCTGTAACAAAAAGAAAATACCCGACTAAAGTGACTTCAGGAAGAAGGGTTTATTTTGGCTCTCAGTTTCAGGGGACACAGTCCATCATAGAGGAGAAGGCAGAGCTGCAGGGAGCTTTACATTGGCAGGCAGTTTTATGGTAGCAAAGAAAAGCAGCTGCAATTCTTCACCTCATGTCTTAATGGATCAGGATGGAGAGAATAGACAGGAAGTAGAGCTGGTTGTGACCTTGAGGGTGTGGTTTGCTAACTTCTGGGTTTGACCATCAGGTTGCTCATGTTGACAGTAATGTGTCCACATGCAGCTTGACGATGATCTTACTGAGGTGTCCTTCTGACACACAGGCCCCAAATCACGGTGGTGGTAGGATTTCCCTGGGAAGCAATGCCAGGAATTCCCACCTAGTGTCATTTTCTTCCACTGTGGTGCCTGGAAGCCTTGCTGTTTCTGGGAGTCAGGGCCATTCAGTGATGAGAGGTATGAAGATAACGAAGAACTAGGCTTTTGAGCCCTATCCCCATGATTTCTCTGCCTTCCGGGGAAAACAGCTTCCTCAGGTGTGGGAAGATAGCGGCTATTTCCAGAAAAGAAAACACCATCTGCAAAAACAAGAACTTATTTTTTGACTCTTCTTATTCTTAAAAGAAATCTTCTTGCTCATAGAAAAGTGCATTTCTTACAACACCCAGCCACTCGCACGCTGCCATTTCTCCCCAGTGTGCCACACTGTTGCCTGGAAGCCTGTTCACCAAGCTCCATGTACAGAAAAACAATGACTCCCCCTTGGATGCCCAGTTCCCAGGAGCCTAAGATCCACTCTTCTTCCAACTTTTCTGTGACTTCAAAATCTCACCTTCAGTTTCTGGCTTCCTCAGGCCCAAGTGCAAGCAAATCTTGTTATCCCTTACTTTGTGTATGTAAACCACTATCAGGTGTGCTAGATCCTGCCTCCAAAAATGACCTGAGATATCATCTACCTTCACCTCCACTTCCGTAGTACAAGCCTGGCCACCGTGCCACTCTCAGCAGCTTCTAGAGAGTTCTTTTGGCTTCTCCTTTTCCCTACAGCAGGTTCTCCATCCATGAGCAGGAATGACCATTTTAAAAACAGCTCGTGTTTTATGCTTATAGAGTACAGCCAAGGTGTTCTTGGCTCTCATAAAGCCAGAGATGCTGACTCGGCCTGCTTCTCCAATCCCAGCCTGGAACGCTGTCCTTGCTCATAGGCCCCTTTTGTGATGACCTGGTCTCTGGTCATTGAGCATGATGAGTCTCTCTACTGTCCTATCCGTCATGTTTGACGTTTCCTCTGTGTGCAATATCCCATCTTGGTGCAGTTGGGTTATTGTCATCCCTCGGGTCTCAGTTCAAAGACAACCATCTCCAGAGGCACTGTATCTAAAACCCAGTCCAAAAGTCCTATAAAAGCACTCCATCTCTTTCCTCTAGAACCTTGCATTGGTCCACAATGAGTTTTTGGATGTGTGTTTTGATGCTGTCAGGGCAATCTAATCCCCAGAGAGACAGAAATTGTGTCTATTGGATCTACTGTTGCTTCTGTAGTGCCTCAGAGAGAGTCTGGTGCAGAGTCCGTGTTCTGGAAGCGCTAGTTCACTGAATGAAAAGCCTCACCTGACGATATAGGAACCCAGAGGACAGAGGAGGAACTCCTTCTAGGTACGGCACTTGGACTGCAGTTCCAGCTCATAGGAGAAAACAACAAACTATTGTTTCTATTGTTTTGTGGTGATGGTGGTGGTGGTGGCAGCAGTGGTGGTGGCAGTGGCGGCGGCGGCAGTGGTGGTGGTGGCAGTGGCGGCGGCGGCAGTGGTGGTGGTGGTGGTGGTGTGTGTGTTGCCTGCATGTGTGTCTGTGAATCATTTGTGTGTCTGGTGCCCAAAGAGGGCAGAAGAAGGTATCAGATTCCTTGGAACTGGAGTTGCAGATGGTTGTGAGCTGCCCTGTGAGAGATGGGAACTGAACTCGGGTCCTTTGGAAGGGCATCCAGCACTTTTAACTGCTAAGCCATCTATCCAGCCTTGCTACTATTGTTATTACTGTAGCATGAAATAATGTGAGATCACCCCCTTTAGACACCTTCATGTGCTAGCCCTGCAGCATAGAATCATCCATGAGAAGGAAGCTATAAAGAAAATTCTAGAATTTCATCTTATGAAACTGAACTTTATATCTGTCGAATGACACCTCACATCCTCCACCTTCCCCCCAGCCCCTGGCATCTACCATTTTACCTTCTGCTTTTGTACTAAAGGCACCTAATACAAAGTGTGCTCCAATAACTGGCTTATTTCACTTAGCATGATGTTCTCAAAATTGAAGAGTACCATGTCATATGGCAAGATTTAAGAAAGGAGTCTTTCAGAAATGTGCTGGGGAGCTCACAGAGACTGTGCCTTCCAGCCAAGCTGAGCCAACACTCAACTGAAAATGGATGATACTAAAGGGCCCAGGGCAGCCATGATCCCTAATGTCCCTTTACTGTAAAGAAACCCCTTGGCTCTGGGTTTCATTATCCTTGTTTTGCACAGTTGTAGTTAAAATCTAGTGAGGGAACACATGAGGGGAACTTGGTATGGAAGGAAAACCCAGGAATTGGGGGCAGGATAGGGCTTAGGGTGAGGGAACACACATGAGAGGACCTTGGCACAGAAGGACCCCAGGAGTTGGGGGCAGGGTAGATCTTAGGGTGCTGCCTTGCTAATATTGACCAATTCAATACTAAAGGAGGACTTCTGAAGACTCTTGAAAAAATGAACACCCATGAAACAGAAGCTGCTCCATCGCCGCCCTGTCGGTCCCCAAGGCCTAGAGCAGTGCCGGGCATTCACCAGGCTCTGGACACTCTGGGGGAATCAATCAGAGAAAGAGCCCCACTCTTAGTAGTCGGTTAGGACGGGAACAGAAATCAGGCAGTTTGTTAGGGGTATTGTGGCTGGAATCCTTTGTCTTAGTTACAGCTAAACAAACAAACTGAAATCACAGGGGGAAAACCATGGCTTGGCTCAGAGAGGCCTGTAATGAAGTGTCTTGACACTGATTGGGATTTAACTGTGGAGTCAGCACTTGGAACAGTGTTCTGGGCTGCTCCTTATTTTACCCTTTTCTCATCTGCACTTGGAACCAATATATTTCCCAGCAGCGACTCTTCCACATTACTTTTCTCCCATGCTTCGCTTACTCCAGACAGACTCTAGGATTAACTCAGGCGATCCATTCTGTTCAGATGAGGGAGCTCTTCATTTGGTCTGATGACCGTGAGAACACAAGTAAATCACTCATTCTGGGCCTGTCAGTCTCTACAGACTGTGATACAGACATGGCAGCTGGGACCCCAGCCTCTCTTCCTGCTGGCTCTGATGTCCAGGACTAATGGAAGTGGGGCTTCCAGAAACTGGCTCACCCCAAGGACTGCCCATTTCTGCTCTGTGGGTTTCGAAAGCAAAGTAATTCACAGTGGTCATTTGGGGGTCCTGGCAGAGCTCAAGGCACAAACCAGAGGCCACTACTGCCTGGCCATTGATTCTGCTCCTTCTTTGTGAGGCTGGTGCATAGATGGAATGGAGGAAGTAGGGAGCAGGGTCTCAGAGGCCATCGGCTACTAGCCTCTGACACAGCAGACCTAGATCTGCATGTCATCTGAGCTATTTCTTCTGCAAGAAAAAAAAATCCTTTCTTGGGCTCTGTTGTTCCTAGGAATTTAGCAGAGTGACTTTTACAAGGACCCCACACTGAACACTTTAAGGAAACTCTCTTCCTTTCCCTGATTGAGTTGTCCACTGAACACCCGTGAGGGCCCCCATCTTCTAACCCACCCTGTCCCTGCATTGAGAGCTCCCTATGGCAGAACCTTATTATTCTTTAGTTCTCACTTTATAGACAGGACCTATTCCACAATGAGCATCAGTGACTATCAGGGTTGAAACACACCGCCCGGCAGCGGCAAAGTTGAATGTGTAGTCAGCTTAGAGTTACAACTCCCAGATCTCAAGGTCGCATGCTCTAAATTTGTGCCTCTGTATCCCAGGTGACTCCTCATTCTAGGAGTCAGGTGGAAGGACTATGCACAGCTGTGATGTGCCCATTCTGAGAGACAAGGGGACAAACCAGAGGTGGAGGTCACACAGAGGTAACAAGCCACGGATTCAAGCTTCCGCTCAGTCAAGCCCACTCATCTTCCACTGGGCAAAGGAAGAAACATGGCAAAGTTTCCAAATGAATAGGATGAGGTGCCTAACTCCTTCTTGGGGGAAGACTGAAGTATGGAACAATCTAGAACAGCAGGACTTTCTGACACCAAAGCTGTCCATCTTTCCTTGATACTTGTCTTCTGGACTGGAAGTGTCCTCTCTCTAGGCCTTGTATTTAGGAGATGAGAGAGAGAGGGAGATAAAGCAGGGTCAGATGAGGAGAGGAAGGTTGCTGGGGATGATGATGGGCTACCTTCCTGAGAGAGCTGTGTTTACTTTGCATCTTGTTGAAGACTCTGTAGTGTTCGTACCAGCCAAGACTGAAGTTCACAGCTTCTAGGACTGATTTCTGTTGTGGAATAATCTTTTTGTACACTGTGAAGATGTGACATTCTTACTGGTTTAATAAAAAGCTGAACAGCCAATAGCTAGGCAGGATTTTCAGGCACAGAGAATGCTGGGAAGAAGGGTGGAGTTGTGAGGAGATGCCATGAGATGCAGAGCAAGCAGCCTGGGCATTACAAAGTAAAGGTAATCAAGCCACATAAAAGAACGTAGATTAAAAGATATGGGTTAATTTATGTTATAAAAACTAGTTAGAAACAAGCCTAAGCTGTCAACCAAGCTCTTATAATAAATGAGAAGTCTCCATATGGTTATTTGGGAGCTGGCAGGGGGAAAAGAAAAATCCGACTACAGATTTCATGGATTTTTCAAGCAAACATAGATTTTCTTGGTCTTCCAGAAACCAGCACTCAAAATACAACGCCCACAGCCACCATCATAGGAAACACAACAAACATGAACTCCATCCTTTCCCTGAGTGCGTATTTGTGAGCCCTGTAACACCAACTGATGTAAGAAAAAAGCTGTATTCAGGGTCCAAAAAGAACCTCCAGTTCAGAGATGCTGTGCCTCTTTTGGAACAGGAGTCTGGATTTCCCTCTGTCCTCCAGATTCTGCCTGTCTGTGGCCCAGGGTGGCACCTGTGTACCACTCTGAGTCTGCAAGGCCTAGGAGGGACAAGAAAATCAGAGTGGGACTGATGTCTTCCTGAAAACGACATTCTGAGTAGTGAAAGAATTTGTAGGTGTCGCTCAGAACTCCAGACTTCTGAACCCTAGAGAAATTGGAAGACAATGTCAGGCTGGCTTGATTTCCCACAGGGCAATAGTGGACAGGGATGTTGCCAGTGGACTGATGTGCCTAGCAACTGGGATGTGGACATTTTCTCCCGCATGACACTCAGTATCTAAATGTGCATGTGCATTTAGCACACTTCATGCATTTATGGTGGCATTTGGCCTGTGTGTGTCTGTTGTCAGCTCCCTATAGGCTAGTGGTCTGCTGTTTTCTAGAAGTTCTTTTCTCCTACACAGTGAATGACTTCCCTCAGGAACACTAAGAGAATGTTCCCCTTTGTTTTTCGAACTCCCTACCTAATGGCTTGGAGTCATGACAACTGGTACCCCTCAAGTGCAGGGGCTGGTCTGAAGTAGGTGTCTGGTGCCATCTCCTTCTGCAGCGTTCTCTAGTGACTTGTCTACTTTAGTTAGCAATTATTGTTCACATCTTGAATGGTGTTAAGGTTGAACAAATATGATACTTTGGTTTGGCTGACCTGAACTCAAATTTTGGCCCCTAAGTCATGTCTGTTCCCTGAACCTCCGTTTCTTCACTCTGCTTTCTTGTGGCTGCTGTGTAGATGAAATAATGAGGTTACGTGTATACAAAAAGACTGCACATTGTAAAATATTCAATAAATGTCAGCTCCCTTTAAAAATCCCATCCACTTACAGTCTCACAAAATGCAAAAACTCGATACATGCAATAATTATGTAGCAAGAGAGCTAGCTCACAGACACGAAAGGAGAAAGAGGTGAATACCCTTTCAAAAGAGTGATGTAAAGCAGGCGAGGGGCCCCCTCTGCAATTAGGAAAATATATGCCATTGCCCATCAACGCCATGCCCTGTAACATGGCTTTCCAAGGACAGGCTTGCTTTGCTGGGGGCTGGGAAGGTGTTTTCTTATCTGTTTGCTTGCGCTTCTGTTTCTTACTATTGCGTCTTGCTTTGTGAGCCTTATTAGTGAGCTAGACCATCTCACAGCCACGCTCAGGAAGGCTCAGGTATTGTAGTCAGCATTCTTGCTTATAAAGACGGAAAGCCACTTGGGCAATTGTCAGGGCAATCTAAAGATCAGGCAAGGCCCAAAGAACATGCACAGCTGAGACCCACAGGGACAGACATGAGCAAGCTGGAGGTCCAGGCTGATTTTTCCTGCAGCAGTTCCCAGTGTCACAACTATTCTCTGGTTACTTTGCATAGTTTGCCTGATAAGACTGTGAGCCTGACTCTACCAATGCCCTTCTAACTTAGAGGCAGCCAAGTGACTGTTGAGAATGCGACAGGTGTGAGGCCCTGCTTAGATACTATACCTGTCTCTGCAAGCTTTTCCTGCATTCTGCTATTCTTCAACACACGTAGCTTGGAGGAGAGGCTGTATCCAAAAGGTGATGTGGTGCTTGTTCTTGTAGCTGTAACCAGTATCTGATGAGAAGCGACATGGGGGAGGAAGGACTCGGTTGTGCTCGTGATTGGAGAAGATAGCCCATCAGGATGGGGAAGGGATTGGGTAGACATGCTTGATCACATCTCAGCAGGTCAGAAAGCAAACCCAGGGCAGAATGTGGAGACCAGGCTGCAAACCTCAAAGGCCACCCCCAATGTCCATTTCCTCCAACTAAGCCTTATCTCCTTAAGACCAGTGTCACCATGACCTTGTGAGAGACATTTTACATCGACACTGATGGAAACTTGGACTATTTCAGAATTGAAAAATAGGCATATTACCAGGAAGATAAATCTGAATGAAATGCATAAATAATGATGATAACAATGATGATGTCTAGTTTAGAGAATTAAAGAAAAGCATTGAGCTATGGTGGTCTTTATTTGGAAGAAGATGAATATTACAGTTAAATTCCTATAGTTAGTAGGCTAGGTATCTTACACATTTTGTAGGTTGCACACACTTTCCATACTATTTGAGGGTAGTGAATACATTCAGGGGAAAAAAATCAATCACTCCAAAAGAAGGCAAGAAAGTGTAAGGGAGACAGGCACAGTGGTGCAGACCACAGGCACCAGAGAGGCAGAGGCAGGTGAATCTCTGTGAGTTTGATGTCAGCCAGCCCTGTACAAGCTTATGACGAGCTAGGACTGCATAGTGTGACCGCGGCAAAACAAGCCAAGCAGTAGAACAGAGAAGGCGGAGTAAAAGGCAACCCCAATAGGAAGCACAAAATAAAACGACAGAATAACTCCAACCTTAGCAGTGATCCCAGGAAGTATAAAATGAACAAATTCCCTGCTTGAAATAAAAAGGTTGCCAGCATACAAACAGTTCCCTTCTAGAATTTTCTTTTTTTCATTCTGTATGTCTATGTGTGTGTGACTGTGTGTGTGACTGCGTGTGTTTGTGATTGTGTGTGATTGTGTATGTGTGAGTGTGTGTGTGTGTGTGTGTGTGTGTGTGTGTGTGTGTGTGTGTAGAGCAGAGGAGAACTTGCAGAAGTCAGATCTCTTCTTCCACCATGTGGAAGGATCGTCTGGCTTGGCAACTAGTGCCTTTCCTAACTGAGCCAATTTGCTGACCCCAAACAGTGCGTGTCTACACTGTGTATGAAACAGAAAGTAAGCAGAATCAAACAGAAGATGAAAACATGCAGGAGGCAAAAAGACATGCCAGTTAGACACTACCCTAAAGAAGGCTGATATGGCTCTATTGGGCTTGTCTCATTAAATAGACTTTAAAGCAAACAGCACTAGCAGCAATAGAAAGGGTCACCACATACTGATAAAAGTTTCATTTGCTAAGAAGACTTAACACTCTTACATTTGGGTGCATATACAATATTGCTTCAAAATAAATAAAACACAATAGATAGAAATGAAAGACAATATGTGATAAACCTAACTTTACAATGTGGGTTTCAAAACATGTGTTAATATAATGTTAAGTAAATATTAATACTTATATGTTAATAAATATGTTAAGTAAAAGTCAGCAGGCATGTAAATGATATTAAAGTGTGTGTGTGTGTGTGTGTATATATATGTGTGTGTGTGTGTTGCCAGAGTTGAGTCCAGGCCCTCATACATTGAATGTAAACTTTAAAAGCTTGATCTAAGTGAACTCCATGGCAACAGCTAATAGTAACATTTTCCCTCCTGTTAATAAGGAATGTCAAATGAAGTCTAAACAAATTTCAAATAATTTGTACTACATTGACTATATTTAATGACCATAATATAATTAAGTTAAAACAGTAACAAATCAACAACTAGAAAAACACTCATCTGAGAATCAAAAATCAGACCTCTAAAAAGCTCATATGCCTAAAGAAAGAGAATGTAAATTTGAAAGTGCCTAAAATGAAGCCATCTTCAAAACATTACAAATCCATACTGTGGGGTACAGCTGAATAATACTGACTGGAAAATGCATAGACAGAAATGATTATATTATTGAAGAAGGCTACAAGTTAATGAAATACATTTAGTCAGACTCATAAGTAATAAACAATAGAGTAAACCTATACTAGTCTCTTCTCTGCTGCTGTGACAAAACACCATGACCAAGGCAACTCATAAAAGAAAGCACTTAACTGGGCCTCTCTTTCAGAGGGTTAGAGTCCACGAGGGTGGAGCAAAGACAAGGTGGCAGCAACAGCTGAGAGCTGTTCACAACATCTTGATCCACAAGTAGGAGGCAGAGAAAGAGAGCACACTGGAGAGAGTGGCCAGAGTCTTTTGAAACCTTTAGAACTCACCCTCAGTGACACACTTCCTTCAGCAAGGCAAGGCCACTCCTCCTAATCCTTTCCAAATAGTTCCACTAACTGGGGACCAAGCATTCAAACATATGAGCCTGTGGGGGTCATTCTCATGCAAACCACCACAAACGTGATGACAGTAAACAGAAGAAGACAAGAATATATGAACAAATCATTGAGTAAATACAATAAAAAGGATCAAGAAAGGCATGAGTAAACACTTAAGAAGGACTGAATTAATTGTCAAATAATTTCTTAAGAGAAATTTAAATATATTTGATGTATACATAGGACACACACATGACATACTTAACAGAATAAGAAGCTAACAAGGAAGTTTTATCATCAAATTATACTTAACTAAAAACATGAAATAAAGAAACTGTTTTAAAATTGTCAAACCAAAACAGAAAGTATGAACAGGTCTATCACAAAGAAGCAGCACCAAAATCTTAAGACACACAGAAACAAAAACAAACTAATTCCATAAAACATTTAACAGATAGGCCAAGATTACACAGGTTATTTCCCCAGCTCATTTTATGGGGTTCATAACCTTAACACCTGAATCTAGTAAGAGCAACAACATGAAAGAAAGTCACAGTTTCTCATTCATAAATACTGATACAAAAATTTAAACAAAATGATAGCAAATGACTGACAAAATGCAGTATCAATAAATATAATTTACATCATTAGAGATTAAATAAGAAACAGCATGTGATTATCTCAGGAGATGATGAAATATATTAAATATAACTTAGCATTCATTGATCACTTTACTTGAAATAAATTATTATAAGTCAAGAATAGAAGGAAACTGCTTTAAACTGGTCTAGTGGCTTCAATAACTTCATGGCAGAGAACATGCTAATTAGTTTAATTTTTTTTAATTAAATTTAAAATAAGAACATTGTAAGTGTGTTTTTTAAACTAGTAAAAACTATATTCTAATCCTAAGCAGTTGGATAACACATGAAAAATTAGAAACTATAACTGTTATCTAGGAGTAAACAAAACCATCACTATTCTTGGGGGATTTGAAGCAGCTACTTCTGGCCCAGCTGTCTTGGCTTCTAGTCCTCTGTGATGTGAGCAGCCTCCTCTGACTCCCACAGCCTTGAATTGAGTTTTTCAACCTCTATTCCCAGCTGTGACCGACTGAAACTTTCTGAAACTGTAACCTACAATAAACCTTTTCTTCTCTAAGTTACTTCCATCATGCATTCTATCCCAGCAACACAAAGGAAACTCCTAGGCTGAGGGACTTGAAGAAGTGAATGAGGATATCAAAGCTTTGACATGATAGACAGACAGATAGATAGATAGATAGATAGATAGATATGGACATACATACATACATACATATATACATACATACATAGGTGATAAATAGAAGATAGATAGATAGATAGATAGATATAGATAGATAGATAGATATACATACATACATAGGTGATAAATAGAAGATAGATAGATACATAGGTGATAGATGATAGATAGATAGAAAGATAGATAGATAGATAGATAGATAGATAGATAGATAGACGGAGACAGATGGATACATACATAGGTGATAGATGATAGATAAATAGATACATACATACATACATACATAAAAAATAGATAGATACATAAAAGATGGATAGATACATAGATAGATGATAGATAGGTGACAGATAGATAGATAGATAGATACATGCACACATACATACATATATGCATAGATACATAGAAGGATAGATATATAGATAGATAAATGATAGATATATAAATAGATGGATAGATACATAGATAGATAGATGATAGATAATAGATAGATATCAACAATTTCATATCCAAGCACCACAGTCAGATACAAGGGAAATGTAAAACTATGCAAGACTTGGGAGAAAATTATTAAACTCACATTAAGGAAGATACAAGTAAGTGAGGGGCTAGAAGAAGAAGAAATATAGTAATACATCAAGTAATGCAATCCCTATCACAATTCAGTGGGGTTTCTGACATAATTGGACAAATAAACTATAAAATTTACATGAAAAAACGAAGGACACCCTAAAGAAGAATTAATGTAAGAGATTTGTTGTATCAAATTTTAAGATTTATTACACAATTCTAGCAATTATGACAGTGTTGTTTTATTGAAGGCACAAATCTATGAAAAAAATCCACTGGGACAGATTAGAGCATCCAGAAACAGACCCATAAATATTTGGAAATTTAATGTATAAATAAATAGGAAAAGAATAAGGCTTTTCTTAAGTGTTCCTTGGAGAGCTCGTAGTGTTAGAGAAGTAAAGCAAATTGTAACATTGTCTCAAATCATAAGGAAAAATCAATTCTAAATATATGAAATATTTCATGTAAAAGAAATTATGTAACTTTTATAAAAAAAAAAACAGAAAAAAACATCCTTAAGGCCTTGGAGTAGGAAAGAATTTCTGAAATAAGACTTCAAGAATATATCACAAAGGAAAATGTAAATTTGATTTCATTGAAATTAAGACTTTTATTCATTTTGAGAGCCCAGAGAGAAAGGGAAAACAGCCATAAATAAGGATTGTCTCAGAGGGCTCATATTTGGCACATACACAGTGCTACTACAAATCAATAGGAGAAAAAAAGCAGAAAAATCTAATAAAAAAGCACACAGCAGGTGTGAAAAGCCATTTACCAGAGAGATGTGGGAATAAAAACGACCCATGTAAGAAAAAACTGCCCTCTTTCGGAAGGGTTTTTAAAGCTAATTAAAGGTACAATGAAGTACATCATTAGGTTATTTATTTAAGAGTTCTCTGTTTGCTTGTTGTTGTTGTTGTTGTTGTTGTTGTTGTTGTTTTAAGTAGGTCCTTCATAGCTCTAAACTTCCCTCTTAGAACTACTTTTTTTTTTTAAAGCCATATCCCACAGACCAATTGAAATACAAGGAGAACCTAGAAATAAATACTTCCATCCAGAGCTAGAAGTCTTCCAACACAGGAACCCACAATATACTTTGGAGAAAACACAGCCTCTTAAACAAGTGGTGCTGGGAACACTGGATATACACATGTAGGACTTGGAAATTAGTTCTCCACTTCTTGTCTGTATTAAAAACACACTCAAAATGGATCAAAGGCCTTAAATGTAAGAGCCCAAAGCTTTGAAGCTACTAGTAAGAAACAGGGAAACACTTCAATATATGAGCAGAGATAAGGACTTTCTGAGTAGGGTCTCAATGATCCGGGAAATGATAACCAGAGCTGACAAGTGGGACTGCATCAAATTCAAACACTTCGGCAGAGCAGAGAAAGGTCACCAGAGTGCAGAGACAGCCAGGAGTAAGCCTTCCCCAACTATTCATCTGTCAGGAGACTGAGCGCCACAATATTTAAATAAACCAAAAAAATTAGACAAACAGCAGTAATCTAATAATAAATGGGAAAATAAAGTGAAGACTTCTCAAAATAAGAAATACAAATAGCTACTAAACACATGAAAAATACATTCAGCATCTTTAGCCATCAAGGAAATATAAATCAAAACTACACTAAGATTCCTTCTCACCATAATCGGAATGTATATCACTAGGGAAAAAATGTTAGAGAGGATGAAGAGAAAAAGGAACCCTTTGTGTCTCTGGTGGGAATGTAAATCAATGCAGCCACTATTGAAATCAGTATGAAGAAAGCTAAACACAGAATCATCACATGATCCAACCATACCACTCTTGGAGATGATACACAAAGGAATATAAGTTGCCATATTCCAGAGACACCTGCTCACCAGGTTTATTGCAGCACTGTTTGCCACAGACAAGTTACAAAACCTGCTCAGGTGCCCATCAACAGGTGAATGACAACAGAAAATGGTGTGTGTATGTGTGCATGTACGTGTGCATGTGTGTGTGTGTGTGTGTGTGTGTGTGTGTGTGTATGTATGCAGGCAAGCATGCACACAGTATATGTGGAATACTATTCAACCAGTAGGAAAAATGAAATTGGGTTGACAATGTATCTCAATGGAAGAGCACTTGTGTGATGGTATTATGTTCCCCAAAATATTGTGCACCCTAATAAACTTATCTGGGGTCAGAGAACAGAACAGCCACTAGATACAGAGGCTAGAAAATGGTGGCACTCACGCCTTTAATCCTAGCATTCCAGAGGCAGAAATCTGTCTGGATCTCTGTGAGTTCAAGGCCACATTGGAAACAGCTAGGCATGGTGACACACGCCTTTAATCCCAGAAAGTGAACCTTTAATCCCAGGAAGTGAGGGCAGAAAGCAGAAAGGTATATAAGGCGTGAAAACCAGGAACTAGGCTGGTTAAGCATTCAGGCTTTCGAGAAGCAGTTCAGCTGAGATTCATTCTGGATGAGGACTCAGAGGTTTCCAGTCTGAGGAAACAGGATCAGCTGAGGAATTGACGAGGTGAGGAAGCCGTGGCTTGTTCTGCTTCTCTGATCTTCCAGCATTCACCCTAATACCTGGCTTCGGGTTTGATATTTATTAATAAGCCATTTAAGATTCGTGCTACACACTTGCTCAGAAGATGCAAGGCTGTGAGTTTGATCACTAGCATTAAAAAGAAAAAATCAAAGAAAAATGAAATTGTGTTGTTTTTAGGAGAATATACAAAAATGGAGATCATTATGTTAAGCAAAACAAGCCAGACTCAGAAACAAGTATTACATATTTTCTCTTGTGTGATGAATCTTAAACAAAACAAAAGACATTGGAGCAGATGATTAGGGCAGCAAAAAAAGAGACCAGTGGCAGGCAGAAAGGGAATAACCAAGGGTTCTATGTATGGTATAATACATATACACAAAAATGCCAAAATAAAACTCATTATTCTGTGCAAGTTTAAATTTAAAAACCAACAGTGAGATACATTGCACTGTAATGTCAATGTCAGCAATGAAGTTAATTCCCTTAAAAGGCAATCCTATTGAAATAAAAATTAATAGCAATGTATTATGACTTTTTAAGATATATAAAGAGGAAATGTGCTGCAATAATTGTGCAGATGATGGGAGACTAGAGAGGAAAGCACCCCTTTCTTACTTGCTATGGGTATATATATATTAATATCGGTTGCTGTGGCTGCCTTGGCAAAGTGTCACAAACTGGATATTTGAACTGTAATGCACTGTCCCTTAGCAGTGAGAAGCGCTTAAAACAAGTGTTGATTACACCTATGCATCTCAGGCTGACTTTGAACCCTCAATCCTCCTGCCTCAGGTTCCCAGGTGCTAGAATTATAGAGTCACATCCAGCTCATTGTTTGGTTACTTCTGAAGGCTGGGAAGGAGAACCTGAGCCACAGTCCTCTGCATTCCCTCTAGCATTCCCTGGCATGAAAATTTACCAAATCAAAAAAAAAAAAAAAAAAAAAAAAGAAAATTTACCAAATCTTTGCCTTCCCCTCTAGTTGAAATAGTCCCTCTTGAGGGAGGATGGAGGTTCCTGAGACCCCAGAGGCTCAGGGGCCCTACCCAAGGTTATAGAAGCAGTAGACAGTTGTTGGGGGGAAAGAGACTCTTCCACAATGTAGCCACCTGCGGGATATGCAGGGGTCTCCAGCGATGAAGCTTTCCCAAGTGGGGTTTGGTTTCTCAGCAACAAAGCTGCCTGGTCACCTGTGTTCTATAGGTTACCCCAATAAGCTCATTGGTTCAGGTATCTGGGTTTAGATAGAATCTTTTCTTTGGTCTGTCATTGATGTCTCTATTTAGGGTGAACAGAAACAGCCTCTCCAGGGAAAGTGACGCAACCCGTAATTCATACCTACATCCAATTTCTCTTCCTTGAAAAGACATTGGTCATATCACATCAGGAGCCCACTGCACTCTGTATGATCTCATCCTCACTTATTAATTATATCTGCAATAACCCAATTTCCCCAAGTTCCCATGCTGAGCTACAGGATTTTAGGGCAGACTTTTTGTAACATGTGACAGAAGGTCATACAAATCAGCATATGACCAACCTTCCATCTTCTGGGCCCCAAAATTCATGTCCTATGTCATAAGCAAAAAATGCATTACACCCAATCCCAGCATCCCCCAAAGCCTTGAGCCATTCCAGAATCAGCTCTAAATCTAAAATATCACCTAAATATCATCTGCGTCAGACGTGGCAGTGACTAGTGTGTGGTTTTCCTGGAGATCATTTCCTTCCCATCTGTGAACCTGTTATCTGTTCCTAAAATGCAGCCTTGACAAAGCCATGGCCTAGACATCCATCCCACAGCACGCAAGAGCAGCCGGACAGGCTTGCAGCTCCTGAGCAAGTTCAAATGGAAAATTCCATCAACTGGTATGGTTTCAGTACAGTTCTTTTTAGGTTTTCTAGCTGACACTCTAGGACAACTGAAATGGGAAAGTCCTGTCCTCTTGATCCTGAGCAAGAGCTTTGTGACAGTGACAGACCCCCCGGCCTCTCATACTGGTAGCTCTCCTCTCAACATCACTCTTCCTTCATCTCAGCCAGTCTCTGGCCCTTTGCACTCAAGCCAGAAATGCTTCTTCTGGTATAAATTTTTCAAAATCTTATTAGCCTCCTGTGAAATTCATGGTGGGATCATGCCATCACTAGAGGGTCTCACACATCTTTCCTTAATAATCATTTCTCATTATTGTACTATGTACATCCTACATATACATATCATGTACATGTTCTATGTATATCAGTATATCCTGTGCTATGAAGATGGTTTGTTGAGTCTCCATGTTATACACAGTTGTGGAATGTTACCCTGCAAACATAATCTTCGTTACCGTCTTATTCAGAGCAGTTGTGATCCCCAAAATTAACTCTAACATTGGGGCTGATGATCATCCCCTCATAGAAGAAAGGGGTGGAAAGATGTCATTAGGCACTGACCTGAGATTCTAGCCACTCTTTCCTGTGCACCTTCTCAACCATCTGTAACTCTGCACATGGTCTCAAGAAGTACCAGAGTATACAGAAATTTAACTGAAGATGAGAGTTTTCGGTGAGGCAGTTATCTGAGGCTGAGACTGGGGTGGGGGGCACCTCTTCTGCTGCTAGGTGACTCCTCACCCATGCTCCTGTAAATGTGCCTAATAAACACAATGCTTCACCAAGCCAGGCTTGGGAGGAATTGTAACTTTAATCAGCCATCGGTGTCCTAGCTGGGGTAAGCAGATGTCTGTTCACGTTTCCCCAGGTAGTCACATGACGAGTACCAACTCTCTTTAGTAAGTGGTTACCAGTCACAGCCATGGCCAAGTGCACCAAGCACACGGCCGTCTGCAGAAGCTGACTCTTCCACAGCATCAGGGCTGCTTTCTCTGTACTTCAGAGTCCTGCTTCAGCTCCTCTCTCCTTTCTCAGCAGCCCATGCCTTTAGCACTTTCTGCTAAATACTCACAGACATCTTCTTTCCAGATCACAGAAAACAATGAAGCACATCCAGCTTTGTTTCTGCCTGAAACTCCACCAGACACATCTTTCATATTCATGTTTCTAGGAACATGTTATTCAGTGTATACCTTCTAAGATGATGGACATGTTCTACACAACACTCCTCTTTCCTTTCTGACCTCATCAGAATCCTCTTTAATGTCAATATTTCTATCTAGAGTTTGAGGTCATCCAGATTCCATTTTAACTCAATATGGCTAGAGGGGTCAAATACTATGAAAGGCTTAAAACTGCCTTAGTAAGTTAGAGAAACATATTATAAATACCAAAGCATAGACTAAAACAAGAATAAATTTAAAAAAAGATAAGAGTATGATTGGTAAGGTAATGTGGGGGTGAATGGATTATAAAGTACAGAAGAGGAGAGGAGGAGATAGAGGAGGAAGATGTGGAAGAGGAGGGGAAGGTGGAGAAAGAGATAGAGGAGGAAATGGAAGAGGAAATGGAGAAAGAGGAGATGAAGAAAAAGATGGAGGAAGAGATGTGTAGGAGGAGATAGAGGAGGAGAAACAGCAGAGATGGAGAAGGAAGAGAAGGAGGAGAAACAGAGAAGGAAATAGAGGAGATGGAGAAGGAAGAAGAGCTGGAGGAGGTAGACATGAAAGGGGTGAAGAACGAAGAGACGAAGAGGACAAAAGAAGAGGAAGAAGTAGCGTGGGGGTAAATAGAAAACAAATTACCAGGTTGCATATTGAAATACCACCACACTGATAATTACATTATGTGTAAATATTGTCAACAGTCCAATTAAGAGAGGCTGTTGGGCTATAATTATAAAGCAAATATCAGCTGTATAGTGTATATAATATAAGAAACATAATTTAAATATAATGACGCAGGTAGGCTAAGTGACAGGGAAAGACACCACACAAACACTAACCACAGAAAACCCAGTCTAATTATACTGACATTAGACTGAGTACCAGGAAAAAAGAGGATCATTGCATAAAGATAGAAGTTTTGTTCATCAAAGATGCATCACCATCTTAAATGTGTGAACAACTCAAAATAACAGAATTATGAAATATATAAAGGCTTAGGGGGTGTCAAAAGTCAGAGGTTGTCTTGGGCATTTCTAAGTACTTGATACAATGTCAGTAAGATGTAAAGGTTGGTCTGGGTGCAGAAGACCTGACCTTTCAAAATACTGGGAATAAACTGGCATTTGTAACATACTGCTCTAACACCAGTAGACACATGCCATTCACCAAGACAGACCTGTGCTGGGTTGTTAATCTGTATTAATCTAAAAGAATCGAAAACCTAAACAGTGACTCTCTGAATATAGAGACATTAAATTAAAAACAATAATGTTACAAAAAATAATGTAACTAGAAAAGTCCCTAGATATTTAGATGCTGAACCAAACATTTTTCCCTAACTCATATCTAAGAAAAAACCACAAGGATACTTAGAAAACATTCAGAACTAAAAAGAAACAAAAGCAAAGGGTATGGAAACCTGTGGCTGCTGATGATGGAGGGCTTGGAGAAAGGCAGAGCTTCTAACTCCACATCTAATACAGAAGTGTCTAACATTGGGTATCTGAGCTTCTGCCTTAAGGAGATACAAAAAGACCAAAGTCAATAAAAAACAATAAAGAACAGAAATTAATAAACTAGAAAATGGACTAAAATGAGAAAATTAGCAAGATAGAAATTGCGTTTTTGAGCAGAACAAACACAGTTTAAGAAATCTGCCATGAGTGGGTTTGATCAAGACACAGAGAAACGCAACATTGTCAAGAAAGGCCCAGACCATCACCTCTATTAGCGAATAGCACATAAAGAGCAGCCTCCTGCAGTGGTTTCAGCACCTTAGGACACGTGGACAGATGCTTGACCAACAATACCCTCTAGAGCCCATTGAAAGAAACAAGGAACACGAGAACCCCTGTATCTGTCAATTCAGTCTACTGCTTTATGTAGATATGTGTATTTGTATACATGCTCATAGGTGTGGGTTCACATGTATGTGCACAGGCGTGTGTGTGTGTGTGTGTGTGTGTGTGTGTGTGTGTGTGCATGCATGTGGACAATAGAGACCAGGGAGATGTCCATCTTGCTTTCTGAAACAAGGTCTCTCACTTTCATCCAGAAAGCTTGGATTCAACCTGGCTGGCCAGCCTGACTCATGGACCCACTGTCCCCAACCCACGCCAATCCCCAGGGACCTAAACTGCCGGTACACACCACCACTCCTGGAATTTTTGCTTTGGATCTGGGAACTGAACTCAAGTCTCGATGCTTGTGTGTCATGAATGAGTCATATTCCCAACCAGAATCGAATTCTTAATTTAAAACTTCCTCATGAGGAAGATGTGTGGTCCAGGTAGCTTTGCCGGTAAATTCTATAAAATACTTAAGGAAAAAATAAGCAAAATCCAAGTTTCATACAAAATCTTTCAGGCAACACAATTGGGAGAAAAATAAATGACAAATAATTTGTGAGTACAGAATTAAGAGGACACCCAACCTAGACAAAGACACTAGGAGGAAAGCCATCTACAGTCTACTATCCCCTGTGAACATAGGCACAGACTCCCTAACTACATGCTAGCAAATTGAATTCTGCAAGATATCAAAAGATAACACATCCTAACTAATTGGGAAGGCAATATTATTTAACCTTCAAAAATCAATCAATGTAACCTAGCATAGTAACAGAATAAAGGGAGAAAAGAGCCTATGATCATTTCAATAGAGACGGGAAAAAGCATCTGAAACCTATTCATGACATAATCCCTCAGTCGAGTGGGAATAAAAGGGAACTTTCTCAACCTGATAATGGACATCTAAAAAAGAAACACCAAAGCTAGCATTATACTTAATGGTGAAAGACTAAATGCTTTGCCCCCAGAATTCAGAGCAAGACAAAGAAGCCTGTTCATAGGACTTCTATTCAACAGTGTACTCGATGTCCCAGGCAGCACAAAACAACAAGACAAAGATACCAAAGGCAGAAGTTGACACCATCTCCATGTAGAGAATCCTAACCAATGTACAAAGAGGGCCACTGGTACCAATAAGTGGGCTTGAGAAGGTCAGTATACAACACGGACTACAGTAATACAGACCACATGTATTTAATTGGAAGAAAAAACCATCCCACCTACAATAGCTTTGAAAAACATAAAATACATTGGAGCAAATTCAATGAAATAAGTTCCAGACTCATTGGAAAACTAAAACTGAGAAAGTAGAAGTAAAGAATGAAGAGATACATTATCTTTATGGATATGGTGCAACGTTGTTATGGCATCTATCAAATTTCTCCAGATTGGTTTGTGGGTTCCATGCTATCAAAAGCTAAGACTTGGCAACTTCTACAGAAGTTCAAAAGAGTTTTCTAACATTTAGTGAAACACCAAAGCCATCATACATAAGCCGGGACTGGTGGCACACAGTTACCATTTCAGCACACGCTCAGCAGGTGAAGGCAGGAGGATCAAGGGTTCAAGGTCATCCTTGGCTACATAGTGAATTCCAGACCAACCTGATCTATGTGAGACATTGTCTCAAACAAACAAAAAGCTAAAAAAATGAATATGTTGTAGAAGAGCAAAGACTATTTTGAAAAGAAGAACAAAATGCAAGATTTCTACACTCTGATTTAAGGGTTTGACCCATGGCGAAAGCTGAAAGCAAGGAGACTGTGTCACATCAGCACAAGGGTGGACATATAGACTGATGCAAACTGTGAAAGCAGACTCACTTCAATTGGCTAGGTTATTCTCCATAAAGGTACTGAACAGGCATGCAGCATTTTATTGCACCTCATAAATACTATAGATTTTTAACAAACTACAGTTTTGTTTCAATCCTGTACTAGACAAATCTGGGTGTCCTATTTTTTCCAGTGGCATACACTCCCATAGCTGTTCCATTTTGATAGTTTCAACCTGTATCGGTTACTTTTATGTTATTATGATACGATGCCATGACCAAGACAACTTATAGAGTTCATTGAGGGCTTACAGTTCTAGAAGGATAAAGTCCATGATCATCACAGTGGGCAGCAGAGCAACAGGTAGGCAAGCGTGGCACTGGAGCAGTACCTGAGTACTTACATCCTTATCTGCAAGCAGGAAGCAGAGAGAGCTAACCGAGAGTGGTGTGAGGTTTGAAACCTCAAAGCCCACCCCTAGTGACATACTTCCTCCAATAAAGCCATACCTCCTGATCCTTCCCAAACAGTTCCACCAACCAGGGACCAAATTTTCAAATATGTGAGTCTATGGGGGCCATTCTCATTCAAATAACCATATTTCAAATTTCATGATGGTGATCTGTGAATCGGTGATCTTTGATATTACTATTGGAGGTGCTTTAGAGGCACTCTGAACCATATCAATATGAGATGGCACACTTGACCACAGAGAAGTGTTCTGACTACTCCAGATCACTCCCCTGTCTATCTACCTCTCCTTGGTCTGCCCTGTTCTCTGAAACACAGCAGTGCTGAAGTTCAGCAAAATAATAAGCATCCAGTGGCACTGAGTACTGAAGGGAAGAGTTTTATATGACCCTCATCTCAAATGAAAAGCTAGAAATAATTAACCTGAACAAGGAAGGTGGGTCAGAAGACAAGATGGGCTGAAGTTGGGCTTTGGGTGCCTAAAGGAGCCAAGCTGTGAGTACAAAAGATAAGTCTAGGAGAAAGTACCACTCCAGAGAAAAGTAAGAAAGTAAAGCAGCCTATTGATACAGAGAAAGAGCTGTTTAGTTCATTTTGGGGCAATCACACACACACACACACACACACACACACACACACACACACACACACACACACACACTGGATCTTGGTTATATTCACCATCTGCTGCCTTCTCTTGTTCCTTCTCACCTGCTAAGTACCTTCTTTTTTTTCCCCAACTGCACCTCCTTCAACTTTCGTGTCTTTTGTCTGTGTTACACAGAGTTAAGTCTGGGTTTCTTTAGTGACCATGGTTGGGATTATTTACTGGAGCATGGGCAGCTTGACAGTAGCTACACCACTTAAGAATTGTCTCCCATTCCCCAAGAAACTTAACAGCCAGCCTCATGCGCATCTCTCCCATCCATGAGAAATTGATGGGCTCTGTCCAATGTAGGTCTTGTACAGTGAGTGCAATGGCCATGCTATGTCTGAAGGCAGCTTTCCATAACTTTCCCTTCCCATATCCTAGCTCTTACATTTTTTCTAACGCTTCTTTCATGATGTTCCCCGGGTCTTAAAGGGGTTATATAGATGAACTGTTTAGGGTTTTGGTGGTCTGGGAGAATGATCAAACCCACTGCAAGAGTTCTTAAGCCACATCTAGTGCAGAACCAAACAGAAATCCTCTTCAAGTCTAGAGCTGCTGAGAGGTGAGGCAGCTGCAGAAGAAAAGCTTGGGTCTAGTCCAGGTCAGTTCAGAGGGTATGAGGAAAGAAGCCATCTATACAACAGAAGTGCAAGGTGAGGAGACAAGAGATGCCGTGGAAGACGCACTGGATCTAGCTAAGACTTTTGAGGAAAGTGGATACATTAAGCACCAGACTCCTGGTGACAGCCTTATATTGAAGTTGATGACATCTGTAGCTCCCATGACTAGAGCTAAGTCATTTACTGACTTCAAGGGCTCAGAAACAGACTCACTGTTGCTAAAGACTAGTGATGGCTGGTGACTGCAAGTTGAAGTCAGTGCTCATTTACCCTCTAGAATTATACTGAATTTGCTCAGGTTATGCTTTATAGACAGAACAAAAACCCAGAGTGATAGCACATCTAATGTACAGCATGGCTACTGAATATTTTAAGCCTACAGTTGAGACCCACTGATCAGAGAAAAAGGGATTCATTTCAAAATACCACTGCTCATCGACAATGCATCTGGTCACCCAAGAGCTCTGATGGGGATGTACAATGAGATTAATGTCGCTTTCATGCCTGCAGGCACAATATCCATTGTGTACCCCATGGATCAAGGAGTAATATTGACTTTCAAGTCTTATTACTTGAGAAATACATTTTGTATGGCTGCCACCACTGTGGGTGGTGATTTCTCTGATGGATCCCAGCAGCAAACACTGGAAATCTTTTGGAAAGGATTTACCATCCTCAATGCCATTGTCAACATGGCATCACGGGTGGAAGGCCAAATACCAACACTAACAGGCATTTGAAAGAAAGTCGGTTCCAGTTCCCATGGGTAAGTGGGACGGGCCCAAGAATTCAATGGAGGGAGTAGCTGCGTGTGAGGTAGAAATATCAGGAAAACCAGAAGAGGGGCCCAAAGATGTGATTGAATTGCTACAATCTCATAATAAAACTTGAGCAAATAAGCTTCTCTTTTTATTCTTTAAAGAATTTTATTGAGCTTACCCAGCAGATGAGAGTGTAAACTAGTACAACCACTGTGGGAATGGTTATGGAAGTTCCTCAGAAATTTAAAACTAGAACTTCCATATGATTGAGCTACATCACTCTTGGGCATACACTTAAGGAACTCTATATTCTACCACAGAGACACTATGTCTGTGTTTATTGCCGCTCAGTTCAATAGCAGGGAGACAGGAGCAGTCCAGATGTCTGTCAACAGAACAATGGAAAATGAAAATGTGCCACACACACTCAAGGCCTTTCAGACAATCTGTGTTTTTGTGATGAGACCTGGCTGTGTCTATTTCTTTCCTTTGGTTGCATGTCTAGGGTAAAGACTTGACTAAAACACAGGATTTACAGCTGAGGCTGGGCCTGGAGGTTATCTCTGGTATGTTCAGCCAAAGGTCTGGCAGACTTAGCAAGCTCAATGGAGTTTTGTTGAGCTATTAAGAAAAACGAAATCATGAAATTTACAGGAAAATTAGTAGAAGTGGTAAATATTACATTAAGTGAGGGTCCTAGTCTCAGAAAGACAAAAAAAAAATCACGTTCTCTTTCCCGTATACATTCTTGCTTTTAATGCTTGTATGTATGCAAATTAGGAGTGGGAGAGTGGGTGTAGACTGTGAAACTCTGTGGGAGCCACTGCTTCTTGTGACTGAGCAAGAAGAATGGTTTCTAGAGATGGAGGCTGCACCTGGAGAAGGTGCTGTGAGTACCAGGATGATGACAAACTGTTTGAGGCATCACACCCTTGGCTGATAAATCAGTGGCAGAGTCTGAGAGAATGGGGCCCAGTTTTGAAAGAAGGTCACCTGTAAATAGAATGCTAGACAACAGCCTCACACACGACAGAGAGGGCTTTCATGAAGAGAAGGGTCAATCTACACGACAAACTACACGGCTGTTTGGAAACTGTAACCACCACCATGACCTTAATCCATCAACTCGAGGTCCAGACACCCCAGGTGAGAAAAGAGTGTGACTCACCGACGGCTCAGGGAATTCTTAGCATTTATTGGCAATTAAGTGTTTTCAAACAAGGGATGTCCAGTTGTCTCAGACATGTAATGCTATTGCCCAGTTAACAGACCACAGGATGGCATGAAGATGACATTTGTGTACTAGAGAACTGAAAAGAAAAATCGTATCCCTCAAGGACTAGAGATGCGGCTCAGCAACAGAGCCCCCGCCTACCACGTCCAGGGTCCTGAGTGCAACCCCCAGGACTGAAATTAAAAAAAAAAATCAAGTCACTCACTTTATTTCAATAGTCTGAGGAAAAGTTCACATCATCTTCTAGATATGTCTGCATTAGTCCTCCACTGATCTGGTAACAAATTACCATCAGTTTAGTAGCTTATGCAACACAAATTTACTAGTTAACAGCCCAAAGGGTGTTTCCTGCCAGGCTAAGGTCAAGGTGTAAGCAAGGCTGTGTTCCTTCTAAAAACTCCAAGTGCTCACCTGTCCCTAACCTTTTCTAACTACCAAAGATTGACCACAAGTCTGGGAGTGTGGCTGGTACATCCTTCTGCCTTCAAATTCAACAACAGCGCATAATTGGTCTCCATACTGCATCACACTACTATTTTTCTTGTGTGTGTGTGTGTGTGTGTGTGTGTGTGTGTGTGTGTGCATGTGCGCACGCTTTTACTTTTGTACATGTGTGTGTGGAGGCAAGGTTGATGCTGAGTGTTTTCCACTGTCACTCTCTACTTTATCTTTTGAGACAAGGTCTCTCACTGGACCTCGTGTTCACCATTTGGCTAGACCGGCTGACTAGTCAGCTCTGTGGATCCCCCTATCTCTGCCACCTCAGCGGTAGAGTTACAGCCATGAGTGAGCACATCTTTCTTTTACATGCATTCTAGGGATCAGGACTCGGGTCCTCTTGCTTGTGCACCAAGTACTTTACCAACTGTGCCGTCTCCCGGGCCCTTCTGTGATTTCTATTCTGCTTTCTTCTTTGTTTATTAAGGGTTAATTCAACCCAGACCATGCAGGATAACCTCCCTATTTGAAGACTGGGATGTTAATACCCGTAAATAGATCTCTAACCTTAATTCTTCTTTACTGCGTCATCTCATATACCCCCACGTGTAGTGGTGCCAGTTCTGCAGGGGAAACCATAATCTTCCCACCAGCTAATACTGGTCCAACTGAACGTCCATTTGGAAAAATGAACCCTGGCCATTACCTTACCCCAGCAACAAAATTACTTTGAAATAGATCAGATATTGAAATATAAAAGATGAAAGCATAAGACTTCTAAAAATCTTTATGGCCCCAAAGAAAGGTGAAGATGTCTCAGCACACAGAGGGCAGAATCTAAAAAAGAAAAACATAGTAAAGAAGTCTATGTCCATGTGAAAATCTTTGATCTTTTAAACATGCTATTTTTTTTTTTAATGGAGAAGGCAAACCTTGGACTGGGAGAAAATACTTACATTCATATGTCTGATGAGTGATTTGTATCTAGAATGTATGATGCCTCTAACTCGGTAATAGGAAGGCAAACACCTTCATTAAAGAAGTGGGCAAATTTGAGCTTGAGGATAACTCAGTGGATAGGAGTGTTTACTGAGCAAGCTTTAGGACCTGAGTTCATATCCCCAGAACCTACTTCAAAAGCCAGGCATGACCATGAGCACTTGTAATCCCAGTGCGTGATAAAATGGGGGAGACAGGAGGATTGCTGCGACTTGCTCGTCATCAGCCCAGCTTCAGGTTCAGGTTCAGTGAGAAAGCCAGTTTCAGGGGAACAAGGTAGAGAGTGATAGAGCAGGATATCTGATACCTCCTCTGGCTTCGAGCATACATGGACAGGCGACCAAATACACCTGTGTACGTGCACCACACAGAGAGAAGGGGGCGTGTGCGTGTGTGTGTGTGTGTGTGTGTGTGTGTGTGTGTGTGTGTGTGAGAGAGAGAGAGAGAGAGAGAGAGAGAGAGAGAGAGAGAGAGAGAGAGAGAAAGGGGGGAGAGTATCATTCTCCCAAGATGATACATGAATAAAAGAAAAAGGCATGAAAGGATGTTTCAACACCAATACTCTCCAGAAAAATGAATATGAAATTGATGGAGATATTCACACCCAGCCAAATGGCTACAGTTAACAAGACTGGCAACACCAAGTGCTAACAAGAATATGGAACAACTGAAACACTCCTCGGTTCCCAGAATGGAGGAGCATAGAACGTTACAGCTGCTTGGAAGACAGTTTGGAGATTTCTTATGATGTTAAGCCTTTTTTTTTTTTTTTAACCCGAAAAGCCAGCAATTCCGCTTGCAGGTGTTTACCTAAGAGATATGAACACATTTGTCCACACAAAGGCTGGTATTTAAATGTTCGTAGCAGCTTCATGTGTATTAGCCGTTAACTCAGAACAACCCAGGCATCTGCTTTCAAGAAGATAGCAGTATATTTACATAATGGAATATGATGTAATAGTGAACATAAATGAATATTAAGCACATTAATATAGATGAATCTCATAAATATAATATTGATTGAAATGACTACATAGATCAAGTTCATAAACATCTCTATCATTTAAGTGTTTGTGCATGCAGGGAAACTATCAAGAGCAAGATAATGGGTAACAGGGCATGCAGTACCATGGGGTTCCCTGGAAGAGTTAGGTAAGAATGAGCTTAGAGTGGGACATTGAGGGAGAGTCAGAAATACTGCCAACTCTCTATTTTCCACACGTGGGGATTAAGTCTGTATCATTTCTCTATCAATACAGTATTTGTATTTAAAGATTTGAAACCGGGCATTGGAGACCCCTCCATTTGACCTCTGAGACCCCGAGTCTCAGGAGCCTGAGGACAGAGGAAGAAACAGACTTAGCCACTGCCTGCAAATGGAGATCCAGTGTACTGGGACCTCAGTGGCTTTGTAGCTGGCTGGAACACCAGCCCTCTCTTTCCATCCTCCTTGGACACTGTTGACACCATCTGCCTCCTCCCCATGGAACACGTCTTTGTGTTAGGACTCCAGATCTCAGAGCAGATCCTACATGAATTAAGCATGACCACCATGGAGGAGTTTCTCTCTTTTAGAAACAGAAGTAGATAGGGAGTGCTGGCTGCCAGCACCATTCATTGTCTTCTGGGCAGTAGGGACCCCCAGGGTTAAAGACACAGCTGGAGGAGGGGTAAGCTTCCTTAACCACAGCACTTTGATGAACAGGGAGGGGTCATCAGCTTCTCTGGGATGATTTCTTCTGTGCCACCCATGATCCTGGCAGCTCTTTTGCCAGGAGTGCATTAAAATGCATCTTCTTTCCTTCCCCAAAGAGCAGACAGTCTGCCATTAACACATCTACACAGAAGAGACCAGCACTCTTCAGAAACTGTTCCTTATTCACTCATTAGCCCCAGCATTTATGAAGTGCTCACTAATTGCAGGTGCTGTTTTGGTGGGTATGACACAGAGGTATAAAACAGTCTAGGGATTTTTTTGCATAAGAAGCTTTGAAAGGGAGGGAAAAATATATTAACATGTAATTACCACCCATTAACTTTGGTGCTGGCTGGGTTCTGTATGGAGGAGAGAGCTGCTGGGCTCATCAGGAGACAACATCTGAGATGGGCCTAGAAAGAGGCAAGACTTTGATGCTCTCAGCAGCTGGAGAAGGAACTGGGCTTCTCTGCTGAAGCAAAGAGGTTTGTGTGGCTGGAGCTTGCATCTGTGTGGGGAGCTGGTGCTTAGGAATAAGGGGATACACGGAGCCAGGTTTGGTGGTGCACCCCTATAATCCCAAGACTTGAGAGGCAGAGGCAGAAGGGTCTGTGCAAGTTCGAGACCAGTTTGCTCTATCTAGTTATTTCCTGCCTATCCAGGGCCACAGAGTGAGACCCTGTCTCAAAACAGAAACAACAACGCAAGAAGTTCAGAATTTAAATTCCTGGACCATCATGCTTAATCTGAATCCCTGAAGACATGAAGGTATTCAAAAGGAGTCCTTAAATTCTTACATGAAGTAAGTATTGAATTATAAATATTGCATTATACAGCCTATTTTTAAATGTAAATAAATATTGCTATGATTTCTTAAAATTCAGATGCATTTAAAAGCTGTGCTATTTTCCCAACCTACAGTCATTACGCGTAGGCTGCCATCATGGATTCAGGTTAGGGGAGGTGTCCAGACACATTGATATGTTAAACGAAGGGGTGATAGGCCTCGGCTGAGGCAGTGAGGGAGACAAGGCAGGTTGGCAGTCATATTTCTGATCTGGAAGGATCACATCAGCATCAAGTGGTCCATATGGGTTACAGAACAAAAGTCTCATTGGAGAAAGAGCGAGCAGTCGGGAGTCTGTGAGTGAGGGGAGACAAGGGACAAGCTGACAGACAAGTGGTGCTAATGTGTAGAGAGTAGCCTATCCAGGAGGCGCTGAAAATGGAGAGCTGAGAGGCCAGCCCAGGTGACTGCTCGGTTGGTTAAATACAGGCATGGGACCTGAATCTGACCCTGTTTTTAAAGCCCAAAACAGTTGGGCATGGTGGTGTGCTTCCGTAATCCCAGTAATGGGGGGGGGGGGTAGAGCTATGAGGACCCCTGGGGCTAGTCAAACCTAGTCTGTGCACTGTCTTTCACACACACACACACACACACACACACACACACACACACACACACGAAGAACTGATGGAACTCTGTGAGCAAGCACAGGCGAAGATGAAGGAGACAGGGGTCCAGGAAGAGTCCGGGTCTCTTGGTCTCACAGTGACTGAGAACATTCACCAAGGTCACCTGCGTCCCCTCCTGTTGCCCTCACTGGTAGCCACCTGTGTGGTGGGTCCCGTGATCAGCCCCATTCCAGATATTAACTTAATGCCTGGAGCTTTCCACTAGGAAATTGCCAAATTCCGAGGAAAAGAGATTTGGGAGCCTTGATCAAGTGTTTGAAGAAAGAGGAGGCGGAAGGAACAAAGTCAAAATGGTCTAGGCACCGGTGATCCCTTTAGAAGCCAGAGGCGAGTGCATGAAGCTTCAACATCCGGGCCACTCTGAGCCTTGTTTCTGAGCTGCTCTGAATTTACTTAATATGTGGTATTACTATCCCGGTTTTACAGAGGGGAAAGGGAGTCCCATGGAGATGAAACCACGTATCCAAGAGAGCACGCAGGGTGGATGGGGAAGCCGGAACTTAAGCCTGGCATTCTGCCAGCAAA